>NC_057802.1:191743368-191753358 GCF_018294505.1 Triticum aestivum
CAGGGCGGCGTGGCGGCGCGGGCCGGCCGCGGGCGGCGGGGCCGGCGGTTCGGCCGGTGGTGGCTGGCGGTTCAGGGGGGTGGAGTTGATGATAAACTGCAGGCCCTTGATTTCGTATCCAACGGCTAGAAAATCTAATGACCAGAGATGAAAAGGTCAGTCGACTGACGTGTAGCCTCACCCCGCACGTATACATGCACGCACGCAAGACACGCACGCATGCAGGCTTGCAACACTGACACGTACACATAACGAACACACGCACACATGCAGGCGTGCAACACTGACGCGTACACATGCACTCACGAACACACGCACGTACGCACACATGCATGCAACATTGAAACGTACCCTTGCACGCACGCAACACTCGCATGCCTGCATGCACACAGCACACGGCGCAAGACACACGCTCAACCTATACGTGCATGCACCCTTTGTTAAGGACATGGATTGTTACGGGTATTAATCAACCTTATCTGTGATAAGCAGAACATTGATGTTTGTAGCGGTCTTTATGAATCACAACGTATCGAACGGGCTATCAACATAGTAGGCTTATCTACATGAAAAGGATGACGTCACACTCAATGAACAATCATCGGTTTATGAAATGCCCGCTTCTGACCACCCTGACCCACCAAAGGTTCCTCTGTTGTGCGCTGCCTGCGTTGGGTCACTGACATGCAGGCCATGTACCCAAAGAGCCCACACGTCAGTGGAAGAACGGCGCACTGTCCTACGTCAGAATCGAGGGCGCCACTCGCTGCACGCCCGGCGGAACACGCCTCCTTGCCGCATTCAAACGCCTCCATGAAACCCGCCCGTGTGGAAGCCGAGAAACCCACTCTGGACACACGTCCGTTCATGACCGGGCCGGCATTAAATGCAACACCGGCCGAGCTCCTCCCGTCCGCCGTCTATTTAATTTCCTATTTAAACAAGGCCAAACGCCGGCCAAGAATCGCACACCTCCGCCGCTCCCCTATCTCCTCCTTCACCATTTTGTCCACTCTTACAATGGCTTATGAAGAGTAGTTATTCCGCATCCAAGCCGGCTGGGTGGCCCGCCGAGACCGCCGGATACGAGCCATGCAGCTCGCTGATCCACCTCCCTCCCCTCGCCTGACGGAGCCAGTTGCCGCCCCAAGCCGACGTGCGGTTCAGCAACTCGCCGCTCCAGGCCAGCTTGACGAGGAGCGGCGCACGGGCGTCATTGCTGCCGTCCGTGCCGCCGCCTCGTATCGCATCTCCCGTTTCTGTGGCCGAGACTCCCATGCAGGCGGCCGCACCATGCAAGCAGCGATAGAAGCCGGGTGTGCGGAGAGCAACGAGTCGGTGGCCAGCGCCTCCGCGTCCGCCGCCATCATCGAGGAGAAGTAGAACATGGGAGGCCGCTGCCGCTTGGGTCCGATGAAGGCCACCATGGAGGCGACGCCGGCGTACACAGCAGGTGTCTTGCCGGATCCTTTTGTTGCGATTACCTTCATCGACCCCACATATACCTCCAGGGCTCCCAGCAGTCCGGTGATCGTGCTGCCGGACATGAGGAACACAAATCGATCGACGGGCGACCATTTAGGCCAGGTATTATATACCTGTGCTGTCTAGAACTAGCACCGCCTAGTTCATTTGAATGTAATGAAATCCGTCAGGTTTGTATGAAAATCCGGTATCTTATATGATTTCCGTCGTTGTTTATATGAAATATCGCCATGTTTGCGTGAATTTTGTCTGGATGGTTGACTTGCTGTCATAATGTGTGCGGCTACGGTTGGATGGCGTAATTTGCGGGTCGCCGGTCGGTCTGCGGGCGGCTTGGGCGGCGTGGAGGGACAAAAAGAACACAGCTCGTGCGAGCTCGTCTCCAACATGCGCGCTAGAGGATGCATGAGAACCCGAGCCATTCCTCGTTCATCGGTGGCAAAGGCACCGGTGGACAAAAGGGTCGCCAATATTTTGGCTACCCCGGGCAAGATCCAAACATCCCCTCCCAACAGATTCAAATCCCTCGTTCGCCGTGGAATTTTGCCATGTGTTGTTTTCATGGACTAGCAAGATGCCCGTGCATTGCACAGAACATCAAGATGCATTTTTTTACAAAACACCTGTTGTGATTGACCCATGCAGGAGTAATCCCATTTTCTAAAAATTAATGATTGCTCAAGAATTTTATCAGATAAATGGTATCTCGAGAATTTTATCGGACTCCATTTTTGTATACAAGGCCACAAACCCATATTACAGGTACCAAGGCAAAAATTAATGTCTTCTAACTCAATGTTGCAAGCCACCTTGTTTCCTTGTTTGCCGTGTAAATTAATGTGTATTCTTCTCTTTCATGCACATCAAGCCAATGCTCACACTCCCGCATGCATGCAAGGGATAATTAATGTCCTCCTTTGCTAGTAGTACTACGAGGCAAACACCATTAATATTGCATCGATTAGTGTTAGTGGCCTTGTATATCTGCAAATTGTAATTTTGATAGTGGCCTTGTATATAAAAATGGAGGGAGAAAGATGAGAGATAAGGTGAGGAGGAGTGGGGCGTGGTGGTGACTGGTGGTCGGACTGGGCGGAGGCATGGGGATGGACGGCGCATTATGTCTAGGTTTGTATCTCTATAGTCCCTCTCACACACACCCACGTAGGTGGGGGACGTGCACGAAGAGAAGAGGTGCACGCACGGCGCACGTACTCCCGTCTCTTTCCCAACCACACCCGCACGGGTACACGGTGGAGCTCATTTCTGTACGAAAAGGCAGACCATGTGGTAACTTGACACGTGTATTGGTTTTTCACTAGATGGAGGGAGGATCGTCTACCATGGGTGAACAAACAAATTGTGACTTGACGTGTTATGTGTAAAAAGAGGCAAACCATGTGGGGCCTACCTTAGAGGCAAGGCTCTATACACTGGAGTACTTTTGATGTGTCCTGTCAACTCACAGAACAAGGAGAAGCTTGCTTAGTACGCTGTCTCCCCTGCCCACGGGCGCGGTGGCTCGCAGGATGAGGTGAAGCTTGCTTACTACGCCTTACGCCGGCTCCCTCGTCCACACGCGCGGTGGCTCGCAGGACAAGGAGAAAACTTTACTACTCCCTCCGTTTACTCCTCGTCCCTACTACCTTGGTTAGAGAGATTATCATATTGTTTGGAATATATATGTCCTTTAGTACTCCCTCCATCTACTTATACAAGGCCACTATAAAAAAATACATTTTGCATCTATACAAGGCCACAAATAGTAATCGAGACAAAAGTTACTACTCCCTCCTTTCCAGTTTATGGCTCAATTTCAAAATCTCTCCAACCAAGGTAGACAGTGAGTGGTCAAATTAATTTCGTACTCCTAGTTTGCACAAGTAAATAGTACGCTCGTTTTTCTCAAGAAGTTATGTTTACTGAGGCATTAATTAGAACGAATGCATGAATGACCACTAAATTTCCATGAACTTCTACATGCATTGGTGAGTTTTCTCTTGACACTGCTTGCATCGGGTGATCTAACGCACCTCAAAATCCAACATGTGATGGTACTACTACTAGTAGTAGAATTGAGACTTATAAAACGGAAAAACGAATGTTTTTTAGATGAGCCCTATAAACCCTAGTGGGTACGTACTCCGTAAAATCAGATTTTCCCAAAACTAAGTCGCTCAACCTTTATTTGCTTGTTTCCCTTCCTGCCTCCTTGCCTCGAACAGACTATGCCAAACTCCCGTGCCTGCCGCGCGGGAAAAGACCCGCCCTCGCCTTTTTTAGTCCGGGTTTGTATCGATGGATCGCGCGAAGCAGCAAAAACCCAAGCCATGTCTTGTACTCCTCCGTCGATGCTCGCTTTCATGAATTATGTACTTCCTGTCGCCGACATGTGGGACATATAGCAACCGGGTCGACGTGTCAAGCACCAAATAACAGTGTAGAACAGCAGGGGGACGCACCCCAGTCGTACCGCCCCAGTAGTAGTAGTAATGAGCAATGAGACGTCAAATCACAATGCCGCACCTTCCCAGACGGACAAAGCAACCATTATTTCACACTTCGGTTCGCCATCATCTCAAACCACGTAGTATTGTTCTGCCTCAAGAGGGACACACACATCGCCTTGGTACATCATGACACGTGGGACCGCATGACAAGCCATGCTCCCCCGCCGATCGCTCGGTAAAATCACCTCATTTTTACTACTATACTTCCTCCGTATCAGTTTACATGGCATGCACGTCGTTCTAGGTTGAGAATTTAACTGGCTATATATGTGATGAACAATATATGTTTATTAACTACATCCGCTTAATAATCCAATGATATACTTTTTGTGACATAGTAACTTAGATTTAGTTAGTCAAATGGATGACCTAGAACTACGTGCACGCCCTATAAACCGAGACATCTAAAAAAAAGACGGAGAGGGTAGTTCAGTACGTATCATTTTAGATCAATATAGTCGGGATTCACCAAGGAGCAAAACCAAGTGGTAGGCTGCACCTGTCGTGTTGGTGTAGCGACTCAAGCAGGGTCAGTCCGCACACGAAATGGCGACACACTTAACAGGACCCGTTTGGCCGACATGTGGCTCATCCACCATCTTGTTCCACGTGTGATGCACCAAATTACAGTTCGGAGTAGCAGTTGGAATTGGAGGCACCCCGGTCGTAGCGCCGCAGTAGTAGAAAATGAGCGATGAGGGGTCAAATCACAAAGCCCCACCTTTCCCGCATTAAGCTGGACGGACGAAGAAACCATCATTTCACTCTAGGGCGCAAGAGCATAAACAAAAGAGGAAACCGATGATGCGTGCAGCAGCTACCTAGGGCACCCTAGGGTAGGGGTCTCCACTACAGATCATATTTTTTTGAAATCACCTCCACTACAAATCGGTTTCTCCCTCGTCCTCTTGAAGAAAACCGATGATGCGTGCGGCGGTAGGGTTTGTAGGAGTACTACTAGGGCGTGTGGGGCCACGTCGTAGTAAACGGGAGAGGGATTGAGTTCGAGTCGATGCCTTAAATATGTGTGGGCCGCTTGGTTTTAGGGGAACGAGGCAGCATTTTGGGTTCGGGGACCTGTGGAGATATAGTACGTACAAAAAATTGTGGACGTAGGTTCGACCGAAATGCAATGATGCATGGGCCCTGTATTTTGATATACCAGGGGCCGCGTGAAATTTGCTACTCTACTCAAAACTAGTAAGGTACACATGCATTGAACGCATGAGATTTCGAAACCAAATTATGAATAAATACACACTATAGCATGTAAAGCTTTGAGTCATATATGCATGATGTAGATGTTCGTTTAGTTCTTATAGTTCATCTCATTCAAAATCAATTAGTTTTATAAAAATGTTAAGATTCATGGGGTTGTGCATTGTAAAGCATAAAGTAAAAAACAAATAATGGCAATTCATTTAGAAAAAAATCAATTATGATACGGAAGATTCTAGAACAAAGGAGAAGTTCTTGTGTTATGAGGTTTGTGCATTATGCTTAAGTTCAACCATGGAGTCTTCTAAATTGTACATGTGGCAGATCTGGTGGAATGTTGATGATATCCAAAGGCCAGTAGTGCTCGGATTTGCCATCTCTGCATTGTCGGCTTCATCCAGCGACCATCTTTCAAGTTATTCGCACACTATATAGTTCTTGTGCCATAGCTGCATGTCTTGAAAAAAAAGCTACTAGTGGGTTGTACTAGCTATTTAGGAATAGAAGATGTATACATGGAAGTTGTAGGGAAAGAGATGACATGGAGTATCTCAATTCCTATGAGTAGGGATTGGAAAAGAGATGTCATTTGGTTGACATCATAGGAACTTTTCTATTGAATCTAGACATGACATGTATCTCAATTCCTATAAGGAGGGATTAGAAAAGAGATGTAATTTGGTTCATATCATAGGAACTTTTCTATTGAATATACGCTAATGTTTATTTTCCTTTGAAATTATGGGAGTATAGGAATCCATTCATATGAACCAAGTGGCTCTAAAGCTATAGAAATGATATCATGTTTATTTCCTTTGAAATGTGGAGTATATGAATCTATTCCTATGAACCGATTGGCTCTAAAGGAAAAAATCCTATTAAAATCATATCATATAGAGTTCCTATGATATTCCTCCACACCAAAGGATGGTTGAAATTGCTGCAGGTGATACGATGATATTTCTTTGTAGACTCCTCCCCCATCTTTATAGTTACCTCTCAAAGATGAATGAAATGATATATATAGGGTATTCTACATGTGCAATTTGGTACACGAAAACTCGGTAAAAGTTTGCGAGGTTCGAATTTTCAATAAAGCTATATGCACTGCATTTTGGAGCGGAGGGAGCATACGGCAGTTGCTAACACTCAAGTGGAAGATTTGTGTGTAGGAGGAGTGGCTGTTCTGTTAAATGACATGGCAAAACTGACACTGTCGGATGCCGATCTAACGGTTCTTACGGCGTTCGTCACAAAAAGGCTTGTGGCGAACGTTTGTCGGATAATGATTTACGGACACATGCATTGCATTGATACGTGCCCCTCTCTCTCACGCACACGCACCCTCCCGAGTCCTCTCGCACCCACCGTCTATCAACATGTAGACGTCACACACATATGTGCTCTTCACACCCTACCCTCAGAATTTCTAAAAAACAAAAGACGTCGCGCACATTTTATTTTAGCTCACACGTCACACACTTATACTATTACTCTTGTGGCGAACGTTCTTTGGGCATAGTATATTGTACTCTCACGAAGAGAAGCGGTGCACGCACACACTAGTTCTCTCACACCCACTCGCGGGTACACGTAGGAGTGCATTTTTTTGAAGCTGGTACAACAAAATCACTCCACTATATATATAAGCAGGAGCCTTAGCGCTTGCTTTACTAGGGTTCCTCTCGTTCACTCTCTCATGCTCTCCAGATCTAAGCAAGACATAGGTGGCCACACTCTCTCTTAGCTCACGGCTGGTCACAAATCCGGCCGGACAACCTCGACCGGGGCAGGGATGTAGGTGCATTGTTCACGCTGTCGTCGGCGGCGAGGGAGGAGACCAACGGCTGCCCGCATGCCCCGATCAGCGGCCGTGCCGTTCTCTCCGAGAGAGCACCGGCTCCGGAGGGCCTTCGACCCCTTCTTCCTCCCTGCGGTATTTTGGCCAAGATGCGGCCTCCCGACGCCGTCTTTGCCACATGCCGACGACCCTCAGGTAGATATTCCTTTGAAACCTGCCTTGCTCTACTGCCCCAGCTCCCCACTTGGCTTCGTGTGGATCTTTTTCTACTTCCGTCCGCTGTTCCAAAGCCACCTAGACTTTTACTATTATTAGAGGTAAAGCTAGTTCATACAGTCGACTCTAAGAGTTGGTTCAAACAGGAAGAAAGTGGGAAAGCTGTAGCATGAATCTAGGACTTGGTTCTAAGAGGAAACGGGGGAAAGTAGTAGATACTGGCTACCCAACCGGTCTCTTGGTTGAAAAGACGAAGAAAGCATGGTGGATGGCGAAGGGTGGGGGGAAGTGGACCTATCTCTTGGTTGAAAAACGAAAGAAAGTGACGGGTGTTGGGGGACAACGCAAATGAGAATGAGCAGGTCTAGATTTCCTGTGCTCACATAGGAAAATGTCGCCGATGAGATAAAAAATGGGACAAATGCAGACATGCTGCCTGAGTGTTTGCCGCTCTTGGCAACCACATCTGCCTCACCACTTTATGCCTCTGCTGTCCCTACGCCCATATCGCTACCGTTAATGTAAAATCACATCAAGCATTAAGCAATGCCACCTAATGTCACTATAAGTAATGGTCTAGTGCCGTCGATAAACTGAAGCAATGCCACCACCATTTTATGAAGTGCTTCCGTCTTGCTTTATTTCCCATGAGTTGTGTTTTTGTAGTTACACTTAAATCTCACACCGCTAACATTGCTTCATCCCAGTGGAACTGCACAAATTTGATTGCACATTTCCTGACCATGTGCTACTCTCATGACAGTAATACTAATGCTATTGTTCTACATGTTAATCTAGTGGTAGTGTTGATGTGATGTGATGCTACTTACTTAAGGACACTTTCATACTGTCAATGTAGTGCCAATTATAACACAATAGATGTTGCTGTTAATCATATGCCACTGCAAATATCTGTCACTATTTAAATAACCGTATTTCGTATTTGCGCAAACAGGGATGTCTGTCTCCATATAGTTTCGGGATGTCTGTCTCCGTATCGTTTCTATCCGCACAATCAAAAGCACACACCTCGGTTTTAGTAGAACTGCGCAAAATGAGATGGCTATCCCTCGTTGCCGTCATCTAACCACCCGTCTTCCAGGTATTCCTACATTGGTAGTTACTAGGTAGAATGACCAACGCAATATAAAAGAAGTTGATTCGTACGTTTTACTTCCTGATTGCAGTGTAGGGACGAGCGAAAACAACCGCATCCTAGTCCGGAATGCACTTTCTACCAGTTCATCCATGGACCGAGGACTAGCTGGCACGACTGCACGGCGGTTTTTTGGACAGGTGCGCGGACAAGAGGCATTGTGGTCTGCTTATTTCTCAAAATAGCGGTGCTTAAATTTAGTGGAATGCACAAGAATTTCAGCTGGTCAGTACACTACATGGTTTAGTTCAGCATTCCAGCTGAGAACACAATTATAATTGGTTATTCTGGAATGAGAGAACCTAACCCTGGATGGTGGCAACAAGAAAAAACCAGAGTGAACTCCAGGAAATTTAAGCCTGCCGGGAGGCCCTTTGCTCAGAGAAGCCTTGCTTGTTTTTTCCTGATTTGTAAACCTTCTCACAACTTTGTCTTTTGCTGTGAACTAGTATATGTTTGTTGTGTTCTATGAATCATTGAGATGTATAAAATTGCTTAACTTATGCTTTTCAAGTTTTCTATGATGCCGAGTTTAATGTGAGTGTTCCACATGAACGCTGGACTAGCGTGTGAACGTTTGGAATTTACATTGTGGCCTCAGTTAACTGCATGAACCACTGTAACAAGATACATAGTTGCTTATATGTCAGACAGCTGATTGTTGATTGTTAGCTGGTCGATAGCCTAGTGTTGAAGCGAGCTGAGCCAATGTGCCGTGTTTTGCACAACTGCTTACAAGTGGGGTAGCACCAACAGTGTTTACAAGTACTTATGTATACGTCGGCGCACAGTTCTCAAACGAGTACTCTATTTCATCAAAACACACACTGCTCGTATGATAAAACTAGTGAGGATGCATCTGTTTCAGCAACAATTACGATGATTCACGGGCACACAAAAGTAGTAGCAGTTCCCATAGAGGGATTCAAACAGAGTACTAGCCCCAGAGGGCTAGATAACAGGCAAGGTTCAGATAATTTGACAGAATCCAAACTACTATTAAACACTAGCTGGGTCAAGTATTTCATGCCTCGATCTAATTTGGGCTGGACACAAGACGGACCTTGCCATGAACATCATCGAGGACGTCCGACAGCAGCTCAATCCTGTGAACCTTCATGAAGACAACCTTGTGGCCTTGCCACTCATAAACTTGTTTGTGGAGGCATGCCACGTCATCTTCCTGCGTAAGCTTGACAAGAACAGTATGCCTCACAAACGAATGAGTAGCTTTGAACTTCTTGTGCTTCAGTACACCCTCGACAACACGCCTGACAACAATGAGGCTGGAATACAACTCTTCATTGGTATAAGCGCAAATGGCTTCCAGGATCCAACAGCCTAAAAACTCTGTTTTCCCAGTGCGTATATTCAGGTCATCTGCCTCATAGCGAGTGACATGTACAACCACACAATCCTTGTCTGCATCAGGGCTCTAATTGAAACAGAAACAAATTCTGAATTACTTTCCAGTATAAGAAACACAAGTTATTTAAACCACTATGTATAGCATGGCATCGAAGCTAATAAAATTTTGCATTATTCATCACCACATACTTAGATGAAAAACCACAATCGAGATCAGCAAAGAAGAAAATCACCTT
>NC_057802.1:192053664-192211074 GCF_018294505.1 Triticum aestivum
GGTATATATAGGAGGAAGAAATACGTCAGGGGAGCCACGAGGGGCCCACGAGGGTGGAGGGCACGCCCCCTGCCTCGTGCCCTCCTCGTTGATTCCTTGACGTGCACTCCAAGTCCCCTGGATTGCTTCCGTTCCAAAAATAACTTTTCCGAAGGTTTCATTCCGTTTGGACTCCGTTTGATATTCCTTTTCTGCGAAACACTGAAACAAGGGAAAAAACAGAAACTGGCACTGGGCTCTGGGTCAATAGGTTAGTCCCAAAAGTAATATAAAATTACATAGGAAAGCCCATAAAACATCCAAGATGGATAATATAATAGCATGAATACTTCATAAATTATAGATACGTTGGAGACGTATCAACCGAGGAGGATATCGCGAAGCTTCGGAAGACGAGGTACCTGACTGCGGAAATCCCCCACAGGCTCCCAACTAAAGGGCAGGTCATCCCCACACCAAAATCCGGCGAGGGGGTTGTATTCATCTCCCACTTCCTTCGCGGGCTAGGGTTCGCTCTTCACCCCTTCGTTCGCGGCCTCATGTTCTATTATGGGCTAGATTTTCACGATCTAGCTCCGGACTATTTTCTCCACATCTCGGCATTCGTCGTCATGTGTGAAGCCTTTCTCCGCACCCCCCCCCCCCCCCGCACTTCGGCCTATGGCTCAAGACTTTTAATTTGAAGCCGAAGGTAGTTAACGAGGAGCAAGCGGAGTGCAGCGGTGCTATGGTGAGCAAGCTTGCCAACACTATCTGGCCGAAAGGAACCTTCACGGAAACCTCCAACTTATGGCAATAGGAGTGGTTCTATATCACCGAACCCCACGGCACCAAATGGGCAGCTGCACCTGTGTTCCGATCTGGCCCTCCATTGCGGCTTGCATCGTGGATAAATAAGGGCCTAGACTGGGGATCAGCTGATGAAGTACAAATGCTGCAAAGTCGTATACGGAGTATCCCTTGAAAGGGACATTGCCCTTATTAACGTGATCCAAGTGATGCTAGTCCGTCGGATCCTCCCATGCCAGCGACGGCCTCTCCGTATGTGGGAGTTCAATCCGGAAGGACCGCGGACCCTTCAGCAATTCTTCGGCACAACGCATGAAGGGATGTGGAAACTATTCTTCAAGACCCAAAAGCAGTGGCCGGACACATCAGAGGACATAGGTCTTGACTGCAACCATCCGGATACCTCGGTAAGCACCCAATTTCTGACCATAACTCGGTTGATTACCCATAGCGATGTACTGAGAGCTCTATCTTTGACCAGGGCTAGATAAAGAAGGCGGAACGAATTAGGTGTTCAGCTCCACTTCCCGAAGACTCGGTCGATCGTGTGTTGACGAGGATGCTGGTCCCGACGCTGTATCAAGTGCTAGCGCAAGAGGACAAGAAGAAGAGCAAAGAGGCCGAAAGCGGCCTCCGCTCTACAGGTATGCCAGACACTATGTCCGGGGAGACTGAAGCTCCCTCTTCGAAAGACGAAGGGGAAGGAGAAGGTGATATCCCTTCCCCTCATGGGAGTAAAGGGCTGCATCCGAAGACTTGGAGGTGGAAGCACCCAAGAGAGGGAAGGTATCCCTACCATATGGTTCGGGTTCCGAAGCCGATGTCGTCGCAAGGCACCTCTCTAGGGACAAGCCCCTTGCCGAATCATAAGTGAACAAGGATGCTCTAGACATATCCCGTTCTTTTCAGGTTGCAGGGGTAACATTTAAACTATATGCTTGCAGTTCGGCCCACAGTCCACCCCGACAGTCCTCCTCATCAGGGGACTTATCTCCGGGGATGATGGAAAGCGAGAAGCCTTCTCATGCTTCCTTGCCTCTTAGGGCGGACGACTTCGAGGTGTCATCTCGGAGAATCTTCCCTGACCATCAAGCGGCGTGGGGGACAATGAAGACAATGCCCGAGGGTGGTACTTCGATCATCAAGGGTCCGGGGGCGCAGCCCCTACGGGGGCCAGCAATGAAGGCCCCGAACTATCCGGCTTATAGCCGAAGACGACTCTAGGGTCGAGCCGATGTACCCCTTTGAAGGGAATGCATACTCCCGCAGCAGCCTCCAGGAATCTGGAGGTGCCGGATACTCTGATGGGCACATTACAAAGTGTGTCCGTCTCAGAGGAACATCATACCTTAATGGGTACGGTAGTTGAAAGGGTTCTGTCCACGAGAAGCGGATTGAATGAAGATTTCATGGGCCTGTTGAGAGGCTTCGAGGTATGCAATGTAATAGCTTAACTATTTTTACATGCACAATGCGCCTGTGTACAGATAGTAGCCCCTGAGGCTCTGGTCGGCTTCCACAGGGAGGCGATTAGAGGATCAAAAAGATATGCTCAGGAAGTAACCTAATTAATTTGAACACAAGCTGTTACGTCCATGGCGACCGCCCAAGCTACGGAAGCTGCAGATCTAAAGCAGAAACTTGAGTTAGTGGATGAGGACATCACTCTTATTAATAGGCGGCTCGACGACGCACAAGTTATGTGTTGGGGCAGCTTGTTTATGCATGTATACTATTATGAGCACGAGGCTGACAATCATATACTGTGATATGCATAACTGTAGATGGTGCTGCCGCGGTTGAGACCCTTCGGGCTGAACTTGCCCGGGCCAAGGAGCAGGCCAGAGTGAGCGACGCGGCTGCCAAGAAGGCGGCTATGGATTTAAAGTCCGAACGGGCCGCTCAGGGCCAGTGCCAGGAGAGAATATCTACCATGGAGCGGGAGCTTAAGGATGTCACTAGCAAATGCAAATCCCTCGAGGAGGATAAAAAAGCCAAGGCAGCCAAACTCGACAATGCCTTAGTAGAGGCGAAAGAAGCGCGATCCGAATCTAGCCCGGCTCGGGAGGAGATCTGACAGGCTGGGGAGATAGCGGCTGGTAAGCCCTTTCTTTTACAGACTAAGTTCGGTGACCCAAAGTATGCTCTGCTTAACCAAATGTGGGGTTCTCCAGATGCGTTCTTGGATCTGCCGAAGAGTGTTTCCGACGCGGCGCAGTTCTTCCAAGCACAGGAAGGACGTGCTGCGGAGAGGCTTTTCTGGTCGCAATTCAACGTGGCAAGGCGTCCGGCGCTGCTGAACGAATAGATGACCCAGTGCGCCGAGCTACACAAGATGTCCGGAGCTGCCATGAAGGACGTCGTGGTTCGGCTATGGCAAGCCGAACCCGTTCCGAGCAGCTATTTCGGTTTGGTGAAGCGGCTTGTCGATGCAGAGTCGCGTACTAACGCCGTCAAGCGGTCAGTGTGCATAGAAGGTGCCTAGATGGCCTTCGCCCGCATCAAAGATGTACTGGGCAAAGATGAAGGCCACCGATGTTGCAACAAAGGGTCCGCCCGGAGGCAAGGACCATCGCACGCGGTGCATTATTTGGAGGACGTCCTAGAGGGCGCCCGCTTGATAGAGGGTCAGTGCTCGAAGGATATTATATTTGAATAAATGTACCGGAATTGTGAAAACAATATTATGATACGTTAAAGCTGTGTTATATACCTTTGCCATTATTTCCTCCTGTGCAGCCATTTCTTATAACCTGAAAGTTTGCCAGTCGTCGGCTTCGGCCCCCTCGCATATAATACGGGGATGTCTAGAATAGAACCTGGTCACTCTTGACCCAACGTCTTGGTCCGGAACGTAGGTGTCAGTGTGGCGAACTAGGCAATCGGACTATAGGGCTTTAACAACTTCACTTAGCCATAGGAGTTTTATGGTGGGTCTACGATGTAGCCCCTGGTATGTACGTAGTTATCCGAATACCGTTGTGTTACATAGGTGACCAGAAAAATGGTCCTTTGTGTAATACAGAAGAAATCGCAGAAGATTTTGATAAGTCACCGAGTGGTTGACCAGCTCTTGCCACATCATGACAGTCAGTTTTCGGCTTTCTCTATTGAGGTGTTTGACCAGGTGAACCGGAAACACAATCGCAGTAGTTCTCCCTTTACTACCCTAGCCGATAAGACGGAAGGTAGGGTAGCAAGCACAGGAGCCGGGCAACCCAACTATTGACCAAAGACATGATTCGGAGCTGATGCATATAATGCCAAACTCGTGATGTTGAAGTATGCTATAGAGTTGTTCAGACTTTTTTCGGCAACCCATATGTTGCCGTATCAAGCCCCTGGCGATTTGTGCCGAGGTGTCTGCGTGAAACAACCGAAGAAGCAAGGTATGTTTGTATGCGGAAAAGCAAATACTAAAGACGGATTATGTTCACTAAAATCTGATTGATACGTCAAACGTAATCTTGCAGATTATGACACCACCACCCAGCCATTTTACGTGCCAGGGGTCGAGGGCTGAGGAAAAAGGCTCTAGACAGGTTTCAAATAGAGTTTTTGGTCTACAAAAAATCTTTTGGACCTCCTGTCGCACGTTTGCGCTGCCTGTGCTTCTGCGAAAAGGCTTCCTTAAAGGGAGAAATCCTCGGTTATTTGTAGGAAAGCCGGGATCATAAAGAGTCCTTTCAGGTCCATAGGATGGACATGTATTGATTCACCTGTGGCAAAAAGATAAGAAAATATTTAGAAAGAGAAAAGGCTGAAGTCCGGACGAACCGCTTTGTAGGCCTGTCCGTATTGTGCCTCCGCCGATGACCAAGGTATTTTGAGTGCATAATTATGTATGCGTGGTACAAACTCCGTGGGTATAAGAGTCGAACGATGGAGGCGGAGCTGCTAATCCAGCTCTAAAATTGGCCGGTCCTGTGTAGTAGAGGCCGGCGGTTTAATGACCGATGAGATATGCGGCTTGAGGAGGCCGCTTTGTACTTCGGCTGTGATTACCATAGTGTGCCCCTTGTGGAGGAAGCGTTCCGTGTTTCCGTTGATCGTTATGGTGCCGCGTGGACCGGGCATCTTAAGCTTTAGATAGGCGTAGTTTGGGACCGCATTGAAACAAGCCAAAGCGGTCCGCCCGAGCAGTGTGTGGTAGCCAATGCGGAACGGGACAATATCGAATATCAAGTCTTCGCGTCGGAAGTTTTCCGGTGAACTGAAGACGACTTCCAGTGAGATTGAGCCTGTGACGTGAGCTTCTACGCCGTGTATTACTCCCTTGAAGGTAGTTGTGGTGGGCTTGATCCTTGAAGGGTCAGTGCCCATTTTGCGAACAGTGTCTTGATAGAGTAAATTGAGGCTACGGCCGTCGTCCATGAGGACTCGCGTGAGATGGAATCCGCCGATAATTGGATCGAGGACC
Source organism: Triticum aestivum (assembly GCF_018294505.1). NCBI lineage: Eukaryota > Viridiplantae > Streptophyta > Magnoliopsida > Poales > Poaceae > Triticum > Triticum aestivum. The sequence goes on from NC_057802.1 coordinate 192,058,874, forward strand.
AGATCTGCCGAACCTCCGTGATGGATACTGGTTGGGTGGTCCTTGTGATCAAAAGTGATCGAGCAGGCCGCCCCTGGGTTGAATTTTGGGGCGTCCGGCTTTATGGCATGGTCATCTCGTAGTTCGTGCTTGTGCTCCCTTTCAGAGGTATGCGTCACGTATATCATGTTTACTGTTTTTACTTCGGGGGGAAATTGCTTCTGTCCCCCGGTGCTCGATAGGCGAGCCTCCTCTTCTTCACTGTCACTGGGCAGCTCCTTCCCTTTGTGTTCGGCATTAACCTTGCCGGCTTGTTTGAAAACCCAACAATTTCTGTTGGTATGGTTGGCGGGTTTGTCGGGGCTGCCATGGATCTGACAGGGCCGATCCAGTGTCTTGTCTAGACTGGATGGACCATCTCTGTTTGCCTTAAATGGCTTCTTCCGTTGACCGGTTTTGGAGCCACTAAATCCAGCATTGACCATTGTGTCTTGGGTTCCTGCATTATTGTTGCGACGCTTGTCTTTATTGCGTCATGGCTTGCCATTGCCGTCCCTGACTTCGGAGGTGCCAGGATCGCTCGCGCTATTGCTTCTACGAGCGAGCCAGCTATCTTCTCCCGCGCAAAAGCGGGTCATTAGTGCGGTGAGAGCTGCCATGGACTTTGGCTTTTCTTGGCCGAGGTGGCGGACGAGCCACTCGTCGCGGACGCTATGTTTAAAGGCCGTGAGTGCTTCGGCATCCGGACAGTCAACAATTTGGTTATTTTTAATTAGGAACCTAGTCCAGTGTTTCATGGCTGATTCTCCGGGCTGCTGGATGATGTGACTGAGGTCATCGGCGTCCGGAGGCCGGACATATGTACCTTGGAAATTGTTGCGAAAGGCGTCTTCCAAGTCTTCCCAACTACTAATGGAGTTCTCTGGGAGGCTGTTTAGCCAGTGCCGAGCTGGTCCCTTTAATTTTAATGGGAGGTATTTAATGGCGTGGAGATCATCACTGTGGGCCATGTGGATATGGAGAAGAAAATCCTCAATCCATACTGCGGGGTCAGTTGTTCCATCATATGATTCAATATTCATGGGTTTAAACCCTTCTGGGAATTCGTGCTCCATTACTCCATCAGTGAAGCAGAGGGGGTGTGCGGCACCTCTATATCGGGCCAAGTCGCGACGTAGCTCGGATGGAGTCCATCTGCGGTTTTTGGCCCGGACGTGGTTATGCTTGTCACGTCCGGTTAGATAGCCGTCGTCGCGTGCCGGGGCACGCCCCCACGATCCGTAGATCGATCTGGTCTGACCTGCTCTATTTTCCAGGTACTGCCGCGGGTCATATGTATATCTCCGAGCTGTTGTGTCTCTACCTTTACGGCGAGGTAGTATGGGCTAGTATTCGGCTTGAGTTGCCGTTTTGTCCCGGCCACGTGGTGGTCGGTCAGCCGCGTTACGCACTGTTGGTACGGGCTCCAGTGCCTCGTCATCGAATTGAGGTAGCAGCTTATGCTACGGGTAGCTTTTGGTTGGTCGTGCAAGGCCGTATTCCTCGGCTGCCAGGACATTAGTCCATCTGTCGTTGAGCATATCCCGTTCGGCTTGAAGCCGTTGCTGCTTCCTTTTCAGGCTCCTCACGGTAGCGATGAGCTGTTGATTAAAGTGTTCTTGCTCGAGGGGCTCCTCTGGCACGATGAAATCTTCATCACCGGGGCTTATGTCATCTTCGGAGGGTGGCATGTAATTGCTGTCCTCCGAGTCCTCGCTTCCGACTGGCTCGTCAGGGTTACCCTGCCACTCCTCCCTATCATCATGTTCGGGTGTTGGTTTGACGGGGGCATCTGGGTCTTCGGCGTTCTCTGGAGTGTTATTGTCTCCATTGCCGGTATTGCTTTCCTTGCCGCGGCGTGATTTTGAACGCCGTCGCTCATGCCGCTTCTTTGCTGGTTTATCAGTGTTATTGTCCTTGATTGGATCCGTACTGCCCTCACCGCCATCCTCTCATGGCGTATCTACCATGCATACGTCGAATGTGGAGGTGGCCGCCCAGCGTGTGGTATGCGGCAGGTTTTGGCTTTGTTCGTCTCGGGCATCAATGTCCATAACGTAGATGTCTTCGGAGTTATGGTCAAGCATGTAGGTAAGGTCCTCGACAGTGGCTATGAAGTGGGTGGTGGGTGGGACGTAAAATTCCCCTCCCTCAGCCCCTAGTCTGAGCTGGGCGTAATTCGGACGTTGCTCCTTTGTAATGACGAGTGATCGCATTAGGGCTAGAGCCTCGCTTAAAGGCGAGGTTCGGCCAGGGAAAAGAGAATCCGTGGAGTACGGCGGGAAGAAAATCCCTTGGACGGGCTCACATAATGCGGACTCCGGGGGTTCAGGGCCAGTGTTCAGAGAAGAGTTCGGCTTCATGATGATTGTCGATGATACTACTTCCTCTGGCTCTCCCATGCTAGGCTCAATGGCCGCAGAGAGTCCGGCGGGCTCGAGAATCCCGTCTTCGGACCTAGTGAGGTGCTCCGGATCTAAGGCCAGAGCGGGGATTGGGGTCGCGAATCCTTGGAAGATCAAGTCTCCTCGGATATCAGCGACATAATCCAGGTTTCCAAAACTAATCTGGTGATCTGGGGCGTAGCTGCCGATCTGCTCTAGACGGCCAAGCGAGTTGGCCCGCAGTGCGAAGCCGCCGAACACAAAGATCTGGCCGGGGAGAAAGACCTCCCTTAGGGCAGTATTGTTGTAGATGATGGATGGAGCCATCAAACCTTCTGGCGACGACACAACGGATCTTTTGCAATGAAAGCACCAATGTCGGTGTCAAAACCGGCGGATCTCGGGTAGGGGGTCCCGAACTGTGCGTCTAAGGTTGATGGTAACAGGAGACGAGGGACATGATGTTTACCCAGGTTCAGGCCCTCTTGATGGAGGTAATACCCTACTTCCTTCTTGATTGATCTTGATGAATATGAGGATTACAAGAGTTGATCTACCACGAGATCGTAATGGCTAAACCCTAAATGTCCAGCTTGTATGATTGTGATTGCCTCTACGGACTAAACACTCCGGTTTATATAGACACCGGAGGGGCCTAGGGTTGTACAGAGTTGGTTTATAGAGGAAGGAATCTTCATATCCGAATGCCAAGCTTGCCATCCATGCAAAGGAGAGTCCCATCCGGACACGGGAGGAAGTCTTCTGTCTTGTATCTTCATGGCCCATTAGTCTGGCCCACGTCACATAGCCCAGACGCCCGAGGACCCCTTAATCCAGGACTCCCTCACCCATCCACCAGCCGGTCGCGAACACCATCTGGAGACGATCCTCGGTGCCATGCCGCAGGCCGGCATCGTGGACCATCTGGCACAGCCGCTGGCCGCTCGCGCGCATCACCGCCATGGGTCTGGAGTGAGCACTTTTGTGCTTAGTGTAGGTGCTTAGGTGTGTACGATGTTGTAGATGCATTGGAATGGAGGGGCGCCTTTATATGAGTGCAAACTGCGTTGCATTCACATTGTGCTGCCTCTTTTCCCCGTCCTCCTCCCATTGCTTCCCTCATGCATTTAGGATGCTAATTGAAGGAGTATGCATCATTGGCCATTCAACATTTCGGGAACCGCTACCCTCTCCCTTGTCTGCATTAAAGCCGTATCGGGAACTATCCTGGTTTACTAGTAGCTGTCAAATCGAATAGTACTGCGCCACCCGCTGCACGCCCGACTGAACACGCCTCCTCGCCTCCATCAAACGCCTCCATTAAACCCGCATGCAAACCGAGAAACCTACTCCAGCCACACGTCCGTTCATGAGCGGGACGGAATTAAACGCTACGCCGGCCGAGCTCCTCCTGTCCGCCCTCTATTTAAACAAGCCAGACAGACAGCGGGCAAGAATCGCACCCCTCCGCCGCTCCCCTATCTCCTCCTTCACCATTTTCTCCACTCTTCCGATGGCTTCCAAGGAGCCGTTCTCTGGCATACTACCCGGCTGGGTGGCCCGCCGAGCCCTCCAGATATGAACGAGGCTGCCTGGTGCTTCACCAACCTCGCTTGGCCCGATGGAGCCAGTTGCCGCCCCAAGCCGGCGCGTGGTTCAGCAATTCGCCACTCCAGTTCAGCTCGATGAGGAGTGGCGAGCTGCTCCACGCCGGCACGGCGGCGAGCACGGCGGCACGGGCGTCGTCGCTGCCGCGTCATACCGCGCCACCAGTGTCTGCGGTGGCCACGCCTCCCGTGTCTGTGGGGGGGCCTCCTGTGCCTGTATCAGCGCCATGCAGGCAGAGACAGAAGCCGGCGCGTGGAGAGCGACGAGTTGGTGGCCAGCTTCTCCGTGTCCGCCGCCATCATCGAGGAGAAGTAGAACACGGGAGTCCACCACCACTTGGGTCCCATGAAGGCCACCGCCGAGGTGAAGACTACGTATTCAGGTGGTTTCTTTGCTGCTTCGTCTCTTCTGAGGACCTTCGTCAACCCCGCAAGTGTCTGCCGGACATGAGGAAGACAAAGGGATCCGCTGGCGGCCATTTAGATTAGGTACTCCCTCCATCCGGAAATATTTGTTCTTAAAATGGATAAATTGGATGTATCTATAACTAAAATAAGTCTAGATGCATCCATTTCTAGGACAAGTATTTCCGGACGGAGGAAGTAGTAATTATACCACGAGAGCCGGATTAGCACCGCTTAGTTCATGTAAATGTAATGAAATCCATCATGTTTGTATGAAGATCCGGCATTTTTATTCGAAATCATTCATGCTTATATGAAATCAGTCCGTGTTTGCACGAATTTCCTCTAGTTGGTTAGAGTTGTGAACATGTATGACGTTGGCGTTTGATGTCGTCCTCCGTGGAAGGAAGCGGGAGGAAATTTGCCGGCTGCCGTTGGAGATGCTCTTATGCTGGAAATAATAGAGTCACATCCAATCCATTTGAGTTAATTGCGTATATGATTCTCCCTCTATAAAAAGTTAATTGCATGTACAGTGTACACGTGACTTGTAGGGTGGCTACAGCTTCGTACAGAAAGTTAAAAAGAAACAAGTCCATCCTTAATCTTGTATTCTAAGTACTATGTGGGTTCCACTGTCAATACAGTAGCGAAAGAAGTGTATATTAAATAATATATAATATAAAAATCTAAAGTTAAAGACAGAATTTGAAATCAGGTCGTCGCATTGCGAGCATCCGGCGCTAACCAGTCCAACACATTTTTGTTGTGGACCATGCTGGAGATATATCTCTATGTCTACTCTTATACTCCCTCCATTCCTAAATATTTGTCTTTTCAGATTTCAAATGAACTACCACATACGGATGTGTACGTAGACATATTTTATAGTGTAAATTCACTCATTTTGCTCCATATGTAGTCACTTGTTGAAATCTCTAAGAAGACAAATATTTAGGAACAGAGGGAGTAGAAAACAGAGTTGGTGATGATGGTGTGCGTGCCATCCTGCAATATAGGCCGTCGGATTTATATCTAACGGATAGGAAGGAAACTATGACAATTTTGCAAAAATATACCCACACCCCTCTCCACATTTGCAAATAAGGCCTTCCCTCATTCATCCTTTTCTCTCACAAGATAAACTACTCATACAAAGGCATCTTAATGTTCCGTGCAATGCATGGGCATCTAGCTAGTTTCTTTTAAAATAGTTACTGCGATAATTGGGTTGAAGTGATATATTTTATGTCTGCCCCGAATGATTTCAAATTCACTAGTAGTAACAAAGAAAAGGTTGCCTTGTTAATTAACAGAAAACAGGGTGAAAACTATCACACGAGGCCGGTAAAAACAAGGCACACTGGGTTTAGCACCATCGTCACTACAGCTGTGCGCGTGCGAGAAGTCTACATATTGAGGGGGCTACGGAGAGAAAGACGTATCGAGTGTGTCTGAGCGAGGCACGGAGACACAACTAGCGTGTGTGTGTGTGTTTAAGAGAGAAACCAATTGATAGATTAAGATCAAGATCGAGTTGTCACCCTTCTGCTGTCATTGTTGGGGGTGGGGAGGGGGAGGGAGAGAAAGACGTATCGAGAGTGTGCGCGCGGTAGGCACAGAGGCACAACTAGCGAGTGTGTGTGTAGGTGTGTGTGTTGGAGAGAGAAGCCAGTAGATAGATTACTATCAAGATCGAGGTGCCACCTTACTCCTTCGGTGTTGGGTAGTGCGTGTGTTTGAGAGAGAAGCTAGTAGATAGATTGGTATCAAGATCGAGGTCTCAACCTACTCCTTCGGTGTCGGGCAGTGTGTGTGTGTGTGGGTGTGGGGGGCAGTGACACTTAGATATAAGGAGAAGGAGTTTGTGCGACATATATCTATATTAAGGGATAGGTAGATAGCATGTGTGCGAGGCATACTTAAAGCATCACGAAGATAAACAAACGGTGTGCATGCAAGTGCAGGAAAAAAATGAAGCGAGAAACAATGTCTACACGCGCGCGCGCGTGTGTGTGTGTGTGTGTGTGTGTGTGTGTGTGTGAGAGAGAGAGAGAGAGAGAGAGAGAGTGAGAGAGCGAGAGAGAGAGAGAGCGAAATCTCAAAACAAAAGGTGCTCTGCTGGAATCCCATTGTATGTATTTATATGGTTCCGGAACTCGAGTTAACCTTACGCATATGTGTGAGAGACATAATTATACTTTGAGACATTAGTGGCGGTGGGTGGGCGGAACTAAAGGGGTGGGCGTGTTCGACAGAGAGAGCGTGTGTGTTTCTATGTGAGAGACTTGTAGGACGGGGTATAAAGACGAATTCTAACCTTGACGGGGGGAGAGAAATACACGCAGTGCGCGTGTGTGATTCCGATGCCCATGGAGAAATGAGATATGTATGCGTGTGAGAGAGATTGCAAAATTCATTCACGTATCACTATCTAGCGATCGTGGACATGCATCGCTTGAACATAAATCAATATCTACTTCGTATCATGGCCAAAGATACAATATCGATTCAACGCTTTAAAGATTGGACACTCACATATCACATTTTTTTCTAAATAATCCTTTTCAATTGTGCATGCCAAAGTTACAGTGATGTTTCTTCAAACAACCAATGTAGCTATCATGTACATGCACCATTGTTAGTCTTGCATTCAAATTCATTAGTCTTGGATGATTTAAGGTTCTATTATGAAGTAATATATGTAATATTCATATATGAATTCAACGGGTGCGCAATTTATGAAATGGAGGCTATGTAATCATATGAGGTAACACTTTTAAGTAGCGGACTACAATATCCATTTCTTTTGTGGGACTACAATATCCATTTCTTTTGTGGGACTACAATATCCATTTCTTTTTGTGCGCCTCTACAATAACACGTCAATGCATTGTTTAAAGTAAATAACCAATGGCACTAAATTATCTATTTACACGAGAAATACATAGGTTGAGCGTTTGATCCCTTTTTTGTGAACGCGCCTCTACACCCGTACGATTGGCCGCGCCCGTGTGAATGTCCAAGTTATCGGTGCATCGTCCCGAGTTATTATCTTTTTTTCTGGGGTGGACTTCACACCAGTTATTAACTGCTGACGCATGCCCCATGTACACAGTCTCGCATGACCTTCCCGCTAGCACTATCCAAAATTAGCTGAAACTGGGTACGAATGATCCCGCGGGCGGCAAAATCTCCCGCCTCCTTCTAAAATTTCTGCCACCTAGTCTTTAGCAAGTGAAATTCCCCTTTTGTCCTTGGTGCACGGAGAACAACAGTTACAATACCGCCCTCATTTACATAATAGGTCGGGGCTGCTTTGGTAACTTCCGGTTCCCCCCACCACACGGCACCCCCATTTCCTCTCCCCCTCCCACAAAAACTACTAACTCCATAGCACCCGAGCATCTTACATCACGCAGTCCATACTTCATCGGCCTTTCTACCCCTCCCCTCTTGAAACCCTAGACTGCTCATCCACCGGCGTACTAGAGCACATTCACTACCAGCGGCATCCACCTCGCTGGATCTGCTTCTGCGGCCGCATCTACCCCTCCCACCTCCCCTAGAAACAAGTAGACTGCTCATCCACCACTGTACCACTGCCCATTCAGTGTCGGCCTTGTCCACGGAGCCGGATCTGCTTTGATGGTACTCTTATATGAAAGAACATGTGGTGCCCCCATGTTTGGTTTTGGTAATTAATGACAATCTCTATGGACTAATGGTTGCCTTGAGTTATATTTGAAGGATTTGTCCATAGGCTTTTCTTGAAGTCCATGTGTTGGTTTCAAGGAGTTTATGAGTTGACCAAGGTGCTATTAAGGAATTATCCAAAGATTGGTCATGTGAGTGTTGAGCTTATTGCATGCATGTCTTGAAAAATAAGAAGATTGTGTGATCATTCATGTTTACCTTCAACACGTCATCAAAATAAAGAAAGTTGGAAAGATGCAAGGTTGATCAAGACTAAGTCAAGAGTGAATCAAGTTGATCAACTCACAAAGCATGGAAGATGTACCGAGAGGGATCAAGTGATCCCATGGTATGGTAAGCATTATCCATTATGTTTTGTGTACTAACCCATGGTCTACGTGAGAGTTCTTTGTTGGGTTAGGTTGCGGTGTGCAAGTTCAAGTGGAGCATCACGAAGAGATCAAATGCTTGAAGCTTGTCGTCCATTGTGGTGACAATGGACTTGTGAAGATGTGCGGAAGAGTGCCTCACCCATAGTGGAGTATGGGGGAGCAATCAACTAGTCTTCATCAAGCCAACGCAATCAAGAAAGGTGATCCATCTTGAGGGAGTCAAGATCGTCATCATCTAGCTCAAGTGGACCATGTGCAAGGCAAAGGTTTGCCCTTGATAGGTTTTCTATTTTACCGGTCTCATGGTGGTAGTTTGGAGACCGGGTTATAGGATCGATTATCGTACTATCAAGGGGGGCTCTCGATGAGTAGCTTGATCGTATCATTCTTAGAGAGCTCAAACCATTACATCCTTGCATCATCTTTATTGGTTCTTGTTTGGTTCTTCTCTTTGTGAGTTTTGGAGCTTATGGTCATCTTGATGACAAGCTCGAGTTCATCAAAAACGGAGTTCACTCACATCTTCTATGATGTTTTCGATGTTGGAGGTTATGCCGGTTCTTCTCTGTTGGAGGTTATGCTGTTTTGATGCTACTCGTCATCTTGTTCCAACAAGCTTTAGTTTGCTTGATTCAGAGCTCATTTGCAGAAGCTATGGCAGTTCTGGTTTTGCTTGGAGTATACTTGTTTTCGTGGCAGTGGCATAAGAATGGTGCCAGCGGTAGTACCGTTGGGCCGGAGCGGCAGTACCGCGTATCGCCACAAGCGGTAGTACCGCTGTCTCATAGCGGTAGTACCGCCCATGGCCATAAGCAGTAGTACGGCTCCGGTTCCGCGCTGGTACCGGCTCGACTCGAGACGTGGTTTTCTCGTGTCGGGTTCAGCGGCAGTAGGAGCGGTAGTACCGCTCATGTGCGGTAGTACCGTGGCTACCACCACCCCTAGTGCCGCTCAATGGCCCTCCTCCTTGTGCTCGTGGTAGGCGATGTGCGAGGTCCCAGCTGTAGTACCGCTGGGCCAAGCGGCAGTGCCGCTGGCTCCAGCTGTAGTGCCGCTCATTCGGCTCTGCCTCGCCCTCTGTTTTGCTCCGCTCTCTGTGTTCTACCGCCCGGGCGGTAGTACCGCTCCCCTGAGCGGTAGTACCTCTCATGCGCGGACTGAGCACATAACGGTTGGATTCGGGAGCTCCTATAAAAGGGGGGTCTTCTTCCTCATTGAGCCTTATCCTTTAAGCTCGTGTTCTTCCCCCATTGTTGACCTTCTTCGAGCTTGCTAACTCTCAATCCCTCCATGGATTCTTGCTAGTTTTTGAGGGAAAAGAGAGAGGAGATCTAGATCCACATTTCCACCAATCAGTTTCTCCTCTATGTGAGGGGAACCCCTTGGATCTAGATCTTTGAGTTCTTGGTGCTCTCCTTCTTGTTCTTCCTCTCATTTTCCTCCCTAGCATTAGTTTCTTTGGTGGGATTTGGGAGAGAAGGAGTTGGGCACTCTGTGTGCCCTTGCCATTGCATTTGGTGCATCGGTTTGAGTTCTCCACGGTGATAAGTGGAAGTTACAAGTTGAGAAGCTTATTACTCTTGGGTGCTTGGTGCCCTTGAGCTTGTTCCTCTTGGGTGCTTGGGCGCCCTAGACGGTTGGTGGTGTTCGGAGCTCAATCATTGTGGTGTAAAGCTCCGGGCAAGCGTCGGGGTCTCCAATTAGGCTGTGGAGATTGCCCCGAGCAATTTGGCGGGTACCGGTGACCGCCCCCAAGGGTTGCCAAAGTGTATGGGTTCGGTGACCACCCCCAATGGTTGCCATTTGTACGGGTTCGGTGACCGCCCTCAAGGGTCCCTTAGTGGAATCACGACATCTTGCATTGTGCGAGGGCGTGAGGAGATTACGGTGGCCCTAGTGGCTTCTTGGGGACCATTGTGCCTCCACACCACTCCAAACGGAGATTAGCATCCGCAAGGGTGTGAACTTCGGGATACATCGTCATCTCCGCGTGCCTCAGTTATCTCTTACCCGAGCCCTTTACTTAAGCACTTTACTTTGTGATAGCCATATTGTTTCTTGTCATATATCTTGCTATCACATAGTTGTTTATCTTGCTTAGTATAAGTTGTCGATGCACATAGGTGAGCCTAGTTGTTGTAGGTTTTGTGCTTGACAAATTAACCGCTAGGTTTATTCCGCATTTGTTCAAGCCTAAACCGTAAATATTTTAAAACGCCTATTCACCCCCCCTCTAGGCGACATCCATGATCTTTCATCGTCAACCGCAGCGCATATGCAGTGGCTCCTTCGTACTCCCCACCGGAGACGCTTCGTCCACACCCCCCCCGGAGCCGCCCCACTGATGCCCCCGCCGACGGCTTCTGATCCTCTTCGCCGACACCTTCCTCAACCCTACCAGAGCCACTTTGCCGACACCATCGTCAACCCTAGCGGAGTAGCTTCACCTATACCATTCTCAACCCTACCGGGGCCACTTTGCCAACTTACAAGTCCACGGCCTCAGATCCGCTTCGTCGCACCCTCGTCCAACCTACCGGAGCAACTTCTGACGCCCCGTTCACGACCGTAGATCCGCATCGTCGACACCATCCTGAACCCAACCACCAGAGCAGCTTCATTGACGCCCTCGTCCACGGCCTCAGATCCGCTTCGCCCACACCGTAGTCCACCCTACCGGAGCCGCTCCACAAACACCCTACTCGACGGTTCTAGATCTCCTTATCAGACCCCGACAGCCAGCGCAGCGTCATCACCCTTGACGTTTCTAACCTGATTCCCACCGTCTGGCAAGATGCCAAGCACCCGCACGGCCTAGGTACTTGTCAACTTTAAACCCGTCCAGCATCACCTGCCCGATGTACTTCAAATATACTAACAGGTCGCTGTTACATGTTATGCAGCTGGCAAAAACTACAAGGACGATGTTTCTTCTGGATCAAACAGCTTGGCCAACCAAGATCCTGGACTGAGGCATTGCTATGATCTTGTAAGTGCGTCTCTCTCTCCTGTATTGTTGTGTGCCTGCCAGTGTGCTTTGCTAGGATTTTCGACCAGTAATCCCTTTGTGCAGACAATGATTTCTATTACTGGCTACTAAATTAGATATGTAGGTGTCATACATGATACTACCTCGTACCTCCGTTCCTAAATATAAGCCTTTCTAGAGATTCCACTATAGGCTACATACAGAGAAAAATGAGTGAATCTACACTCGAAAATGCATCTATATACATATGTATGTGGTCCATACTGGAATCTCTACAAAGACATATATTTAGGAACAGAGGTAGTACATTACACAAAATCATAGGTGGCATGTAGGAATTCCAGTGCACTACATTAGGCTCCCTTAGAGTGCCTGCTAATCCAGCACACAGAGTCATGGCTAGTTTATGCTACACACACAATCGTTAATTGGTGGTTTAAATATGCGCAAGGGATATGCAATGTATTATCATGTAGGGATGTCTGAAATTAGCCGTGTCAACTTGCAGATAGGGTTACGCAATGAAAAAGTACAAGATGTATGTGGCAATTTCATGGAACATTGCCAAAAAAGGAAGGCTGCGGTGAGCCTATACAGTGTGCTATGGTAGGTCACTCTGGCCCAGTTCTTTTGCAGGATTCTCCTAGAATCCACCCCTCTCTAGCTTCTCCTAGAATCTTTGACCCCCTTTTGTTTTACAATCCTACTAATTAGACCCTAACTAGATAGGATTGTAAAACAAATCGGGCTCAAAGATTCTGGGAGAATCTGGGTAGGGGTCAGATTCTGGGAGAATCTGGCAAAAGAACTGGGCCTCCATTGCAATCATCATGACATGTTATTTGTATGTCAGTTCTATTGGCTAAGTTTCTTAGGGACAGTTATTACGAGTTATCCTAAGAAAATAAGCACCTGTGAATATAAGCTCCAGGTAATAAGCCAACCAGTTCTTTTCGTTGCCTTCCTTTTCAACTTATCTTTGGTATGATCAGTGAAAAGTCTAGATTGCATTATATTTTGTCATTTTGCTGCCCATATGAAAATTAATTTGACTTGCAAACATCACAAATTGAACCCAGTGCAGTAATTAATATGATAGGAAAACAAACCATCACTACTTGTTCAAAATGCAAATACAAAGATACCATCTAGTTGGCACAATCTACTTTGGTCAGTGTCTTCCATAGAGATCCCATTGCCTAATTTAAATGAAGAATGCATGACCCTAATTTAAATTAAGAACAATTATTTATCAAAATTCGATGGTCCAAGTGGTTGGTTATTATTATCATATAGTAGCACCACCTAAAAGCATCATATAGCAGCAGCAACTGATGGCAACTCATCATACAGCAGCAGCAGCAGTGTGCAATTCATCATATACCAGTAGCAACTCATAGCAATTCATCATATAGCAGCAACAGGAGCAGCTCATAACAATTCATCATATAGCAGCAGCAAGAGTAGCTCATAGCAATTTACCATATAGCAGAAGCAGGAGCAGCTTATAGCAACTCATCATATAGCAGCAGCAGCTCATAGCAATTCATCATATAGCAGCAGCAGCTCATAGCAATTCATCATATAGCAACAGCAGCAGCTCATAGCAATGCATCATATAGCAGGAACAGAAGCAGCTCATAGCAATTCATCGTTAGTGGATAAGAATGAAAATTTGGCAAAAAATCAGAGGAGATCCTCACCTTGTTGGATGAGCTCATCCTTCAATGGCACCTCAAGGCCACGGCCTGGGAGGAGGGGAGGGGAATGAGGTACCTTCTGCCGCAGTGTGGCATCGGCCATAGTTGTGCGAGTAGTGTGTTGGACGGACCATAGTGGAGCATCTGCTGGAGACCATGAGAATGAGGGGCGGTGCCAGAGGGAGGAGCAGTCGGGGAGATTTGGCCCTACCCACCGGCCATGTAGCCTAGCTGGACAGAGCATCATCGAGGACCAGGCCAGATGGGACCAGTGGCGACGGCTCGCTAGAGGAACCCTAATGCTGCAGGTAGGGGATCGAGGTAGAGGGAAAGGGGAGAGCAGATGCAAGCGAGCACGGCAATGAACGCTTGCGTGTTTGTTTTTACTTGAGGGTCAGGTGTGACGCCGGCATAAGCAGTGGCATTTTGAGTGTAATATAGGCAGACAATAGAGTCATTTCACTATTCCCCTTGCCTTCAATTTTTAGTGAGCTTCTACCCGAAACACCCCCCTCCAGAGCGAAATAAGTTAAGCCCAAGCCCATAACTCAAAAATGACTTCTTTACATATTGTATGGCTTATTTCGACAATAAGCTCTAAAAAGGCGGAATAGAACTGGCCCTTAACCTGCAATTCAATTGTGCGTGCAATGATGAATCACTCCTGCCTGCTATAGTGTACATTTAGGCATCATCATACATGGCATAACCTAATACATGTGCATTCCGTTGTAGAATCTGGAATATGCAATGTTTATGTTAGTTCATATGTTGCACATGATGTTTAAATGCCCCTTAAATCTGGTCAGTCAAGTGATGGTCTTTAAGCCTCCTTCTTTGCTTCTTTTCTTGATATGTAAGATTTGCTCACACATCTGTTCAATTGCTTGTTTGTATCAGCCATCCATACTAGGACTGTTTGCTTTGATTACTTGTTGTTCTTGACCTAACACTCTACAGAGCTTGTCAATGATTTGAACACTAAGGGCTGCTGTAGTGGGGGCTTGTCTAACTCATAGGTGACATAAAGGTTTGGCTGTACACTAAAGTAGGCTCTCCAAGAGTACCTGGAGATCCAGTTCGAAGGCATGCCTAGTTTTACATAGTGCACACATATTAATGCTCATTTCATTGTGTGCAAGAGATGTGGCATGTTTCATTATGTGGTGTTGTTTTGTTTAATCTCATCCTTTTGTGTTGTTCACAGACTGGAAAGTATGCATATTTATCTTCCAAGGAGACAAGTAACTAGTTTGTGTCACCTTGTAGAGGGGGTGCAATGAAGATATGACTGAGGATTTCCAAGTACAAGATGTTAGGAAGGAGCCTTGCAAGAGAAGGAGGAGCGGCGCTGAGCCTGTTCAACCGTTTAAGGTAAGTCACTATATCCAACTCAACAGTTCAATTGCTTGTTTGTTTCAGGCATAGTTAAATTGCTCTTTTCAATTGCTTTATTTTTCCTCAGTTAATGAGATGCCCAAACAATGACGCCTGATGTTGGGTACTTGTATAACTATTAGATGAGATAATTAAAGGCCTTACCATTTAATTACTCTGGCGAAGTGTGCCTGAAGCTTTGAAGTCTGGGAACCAACTATTACTGCATGAGGCTCACAATCTAGTTTATATTAGGCTAATGATTGCATAGTTTTTCTTGTTTTAGTAGGTTTGTATGAATCCCTCGGTTGTTCATTATGCTCCCTAAGACTTTAATTGAGCTAAAGAATGGCCAACCGCTTGCTTACTTATATGCAATGTGTTGTCTAAATTTGTAACATGTCTGTGTTTTGGATTTGGCCCCAACATCATGCTCCTCTGGTGAGCTAAGAGAGATTTCTGTATGTGGGCTGCACAGACTACCATTTTTATAATTTTTATAATATCACATGTTTATGCTTCATGACATGTAACATTATTGTTAGTCCTATTTTTCCATGTACAAAATAGTCTATCTTGCTCGCTTCACTGTTGTAACTATATTTTTGCACTAGTCATGTTTACTTACAAAAACATTTCAGGATGAAGTGACATCAACACAAAGATCTGCGAGCAGTGCGGCATGGCCGTTACCAAATGATTATGGATTGGAATTGGAATGTGCTAATGTTCTCGAGAATCAACTAGAGGTGGCAAGACAACGTGTACATGATTCTCAACGTACAATCATAAGGTGAGACTGGACTTGCAGGTATTAGATGTAGGAGACAAAAAAATGAAACGAGACACTGAGGTAACCACGAAGGAATTGGAGATTTTGCAGACTGAAATTTGTGCTATCTGAATCCGGCCAATCATATTTTCTAAAGAGATTATAGTTCAAATGGTAAGTTCCGTTGATGCGTGTCCATGATGTATGAGCTTTATTTGTCCAGTGTATGTAATTTGTTGTTTGTGTACGCTTTATTATCACTGGTGTCGAACTATAATGCCCAGTGGGTATATTCGGCTGTAATTTGTTTATTGTATAGTGTAGGATTATTCTACATTTTTATGCCTTAGTCTTTTTATTGTATAGTGTATGTTTTTAGAGGCGATAGTATAGAGTAGGATAATTCTTGAATATGCTATATCACGCCCAAACATTTGCTGGATGCCATACAACGAACAAACATGTGTAGTCAAAGCGGGCCTTAACTCGGCTGGTCAAAATAATATTTAGTGGATCCCAAATGATGTGGCCCACCGTAACAACGGCTCTTAGCACGCCGTTAGCAGGCCAAAAGCTTGATATGGCCGTATAAATGGAAATGGCCCGCGGGCCTCTAGCAGGACGAAATAAATGTCAATTTTTTCTAGGGCCATTTACTTTACGGGCCAGTAAGAGGCCGAAAGTGTTATGGGCTAGAGGAGGCCCAATTTGCAAACTAGGCTTTTAACAGGTCGAAAGTCGCGTCGGGCTGAAATTTTGCCCTGCGGAACGTGGGCCCCTAATGGACCCAAAGTCAAAGGCCCAACTATTGTGCAGGCTGTTAACAGGCCGAAAGACAAAATGGGCTAGGAATTGGCCCATTTACCAAATGGGCCGACGATAGGCCTAAAGTCACAACGAGCTAGAATTGGCCCAACTGCAGAATGGGCTGAGAAAAGGCTGAAAGACGTTCCGGGCCGTTAACGGGCTGGAACTGATGATGGGCTACTAACAGGCCGAAAGAAGCTTGGGCCGTAATTGGGCCCAAAGACGTAGCGGGTCGTTAACGGGCTGAAACTGACGATGGGCTGGAAATTGTGAAATCTAGAATGGGCCTTTGATGGGCCAATTCTATGTAACTTGTATGGGTCGTGCTTGTGAATGGGCCTGACTCAAGTAGGCCGCCAATGGGCCGGCCCGCTTATTTTGACAGGCCCAACCTTTTAACTTGAATGGGCCACTGTTGGGCCAAGCCACGTGTCGACATATCATAGGCACGTTCCGTCCATTCGCTGGATGACAACTGTCCGAATGCCAGGCCAACATGTGGATCTACCAACGAACGAGAATTTTACATGTGGAAAATCCCCATTGGTCCGGGCTGTTAATGGGTTATCGGATCCAAACTGAAACCCGATAGCTTAACGGCGACCCGTTACGGTGGATGCCACGCGTCGTTTACCCTTGACGAAAGCACTTCTATGACGCGCGATTTATCATCATGGAAGTGGACACTTCTGTGATGCTAATTTTGGTAGTGTCATGGAACACTTCTACGACAGCACGTGTATGCCTATCTTGATTCTGTCATAAAATCATCATGGATGTACATGCATGACAGAAAACGTGACCTACTGTGACAAACACGTATCATCACGGAAGTGTATTTTTTTGTCATGGTATCTATAATTTATGAGGTATTCATGCTGTTATATTATCATTCTTGGATATTTTACAATCATTTTATAGCAACTTTATATCATTTTTTGTGACTAACCTATTAACTCAGTGCCCAGTGCCAGTTGCTGTTTTTTGCTTGTTTTTTACATCGTAGAAATCAATACCAAACGGAGTCCAAACGGAACGAAACATTTTGTGGATTTTTATGGACCAGAAGGCATCCAGTGGGTAAGAGCAGCACCTGGGGGTGACCCGAGGGGGCACAACCCACCAGGGCACGCCTGGGCCCCCAGGCACGCCCCGGTGGTTTGTGCCCACCTCGATGGCCTCCCGCACCCCCTCTTTGCCCTATAAATCACCAAATATTCCAAAAACCCTCGGGGTAACCCCAGAACAGAAGTTCCGCCGCTGCAAGCCTCTATAGCCACCAAAAACCAATCGGGAGCCTGTTCCGACACCCTGCCGGAGGGGGAGATCATCACCGGTGACCATCTTCATCATCCCGACGGCCACCATGATGAGGAGGGAGTAGTCCACCCTCGGGGCTGAGGGTTTGTACCAGTAGATATTTGTTTAATCTCTCTCTCTCTCGTGTTCTTGAGATGTCACGATCTTGATGTATCACGGGCTTTGTTAATATAGTCGGATCATATGGTGTTTTCCCCTCTCTATCTTGTTGTGATGAATTGAGTTTTCCCTTTTAGATTTTGTTTTATCAGATTGAATACTTTTTTAGATTTGAGAACACTTGATATATCTCTTGCATACGAATACCCATGGTAACAATGCGGTATTATATTGATTCACTTGATATATGTTAGGGCACTCAACTCACGGATTCCCGAGATGACATTGGGGTAATCTATGCATAGGGGTTGATGCACGTTCTTTTCTTTGTTTCTCCGGTAGAAATCTTGGGGCACTCTTTGAGGTTCTTTGTGTTGGATTGAGTATTACGAATCTGAATTTGCTTTGGTGTTATTTTAGTACCAACTCTTGGATAGATCAATCGGAAAGAATAGCTTTGAGGTGGTTTCGTACCCTACAAACAATTTCTTCTTATGTTCTCCGCTAGATAAGAACTTTGGAGTGATTCTTCATCGCACTTTAAGGGGTGGTTATATGATCCAATTATATTAGCATTGTTGAGAGATTGCACTAGAGAAAGTACGGACCCTGGGCCTCATTTTCAAGCATTGCAATACCGTTTGTGCTCACTTTTGTTATTTTCTACCTTGTTTTTTGATTTATTCAGATTATAAAAATATATTTCTACCATCCATATTACACTTTTATCACCATCTCTTCGCCGAACTAGTGCACCTATACAATTTGCCATTGTATTGGGTGTGTTGGGGACACAAGAGATTTCTTGTATTCGGTTGGAGGGTTGTTTGAGAGAGACCATCTTCATCCTACGCCTCCCACGGATTGATAAACCTTAAGTCATCCACTTGAGGGAAAATTGCTACTGTCCTACAAAACTCTGCGCTTGGAGGCCCAACACGAGTCTACAAGAATAAAGTTGTGTAGTAGACATCAAGCTCTTTTATGGCACCGTTGCCGGGGAGGTGAGTTCTTGAAGGTATATCTTTAGATCTTGCAATCGAATCTTTTAGTTTCTTGTTTTATCACTAGTTTGGTTCTATAATGAAAAAACTACAAAAAATGGAATTGAGGTTGCATCATATTGTTCATCTATATAATGTCTTTCGTGAAAATGGTGGAAAGGAAAATTGTGCTCAATTGATAGAAGAAGAATTCAATAGAATTTTTGGTATAAATGATGAGCATGATTGCCATGTTGTTAGTATGAATTCTTTGAATATCCATGATGCTAATGATATGCAAAGCCATAAGCTTGGGGATGCTATGTTTGATTAAGATGATATTTTTAGTCCCCCAATATTTGATGTGCAAGTTTGTTATAATGATTGCATGCCTCCTATTTATGGTGATTATAATGATGAAAGTGGATTTGGAGAGGTCATGACTTTATTTAGTGATGAATCCACCATTTTGGATGAGGCTTCAATTGACTATGATAACAAAGTTTCTATCTATGATGATTATGGTGATGACATGTATGCTATAAAGAATAATGATAACCATGAAACTTGTCATCATGATTTTAATTTTCACTCTCATGATAGTTATTTTGTTGAGTTTGCTCCCACTACTATTGATGAGAAGAAATTTGCATATGTGGAGAGTAATAAGTTTTCTATGCTTTTGTGTCATGAAAAGATTGCTTTATGTGATGGTTATATTGTTGAATTCATTCATGATGCTACTGAAAATTATTATGAGGGAGGAATATATGCTTGTAGGAATTGCAATAATATCAAGTTTCCTCTCTATGTGTTGAAAGTTTTGAAGTTATGCTTGTTTTGCCTTCCTATGCTAGTTGATCCTTGTTCCCATAAGTTATTTGCTCACAAAATCCCTATGCATAGGAAGTGGGTTAGACTTAAATGTGCTAGTCATATGCTTCATGATGCTCTCTTTGTGTTTCAATTCTTATCTTGTATGCGAGCATCATTGAAATCATCATGCCTAGCTAAAAGGCATTAAATAAAAGCGCTTTGTAACACCCCAAAAATTTAACCATGTTTTGTTTATTAAAAAATTTCTAAGAAATTAAATTTTCTTTTTCTGGATTTATTTTTGATCTCAGAACCTCTCTTTTCTCCTAAGTTGTGGAGTTTTCACCCCAAGTGAAAACTTTCCAATTATTATTGGACTTGTTTACCGTCTCTAATAAAACAATTCTTTTATCAGTGGGATTATTTATAATTATTTTTCCCTGAGCTGTATTTCTCTAAAATGGGTTTTCATAAGTTTTCGGGTCCCATTTGCACTGCAACCCTTTGATAAATTCATTCAAAAATCCCACCAAAATTTGGGGATGACATGTGATGTTCCTAGATCACTTTTGTGCAAAAATACTCTTTAGTCATCTGGAGATTTTGAGCTTTTCCCCAAGTTTTCAAATCTGGTCCAGTTTGCACTTTTGCACTACAACCTATTTAAATATTTCTTTAAAACTTCCACCAAAATTAGGGGATGTTAGTAGGAGTATATTATTCAACTTTATGCAAAAACCCACTGGTGTTCTATGGAAAATTTGAGCGAAACATCCTCTTTTGCTCTCTGGCCCAGTTTGGTATTTTCTACTGCAACCATATTTTAACTTGCCCTTTTACCCATGATTCTTTTTCCTGCTTATAGACCACTCTACCATACCCTTAAGTCCAGGAGAATGGACCTATTGGAGTATTTTTGGTCCATGAAACTATGCCTTTTACTTTCTGTCCAGAAATGGTTTTCCCAAAATCTTGCACTATCAAGTTTCTAGTCCTCACCAACTGACCTTGCCACCATCACCTACACCTAAAGAGACACTGGCCTGGAGCTTTTGGCCACCCCAAGAGCTGCCTAGATGCACCTGGCATTCTGTCAAACACCTTGAGTGCATGCACAGATTTGGCATGATCTTTTGTTTGCATTGTAAACATGATCTTTTGACCCAGCAAGCATGTCCACTAAGCTCGTAGCTAACCCTAACCCAGGCCTGCTAATCCCCAGCCTCATCCTAATCCTCTAGCACGCCCTGGCATTGCGTCGAGCACGTAGCGTGCGTGCGCTGGGCGTGCCCAGAGCACGCGTTTTGCACGTGCGTGCGCACGAGTCGCCGCGTCCCACTGCCGCCCCTCCGCGCCCGTCCTGGCCCCTCCCCACTCACCGCCAGCACGCCCGGACCCCTCCCTTGCCGCAGGGCCGCTCTTGGCACCCTACAGCATCGCCGTCAGGTCAACCATGGCAGCCAGCGGCCGGCCACAGCAGCCCCTGCCATGGACGGCGCCACCCGAGCCACACGCGTGCGCCAGCTGCCCTCTGGAGCAGTCCGAACTCCTCCACAAGCTCGTCCACTAGCGCCCGTCGCCGCCATGTCGTCCTGCAGGCTACAGAACGGTGGTTCGCCGGCGTTCTTATCCTCGGCCGCGGAACCGACCTAGCTACACTATAAATGGAGGCCCCCCCCCGAGCTCGTTCGACCCTCAAGCAACCTCGTGCCATCCCCCTAGGGCCCCCACAGCCAGCAATCGACGGCGGGAGGCCATCTCCCCCATCTCCGGGCAGTACAGCCGCCGCCGCCCTCCGGTCCAATCAGTCGCAACCAGAACCCCTCCCGTCCATCCAGTGCTCCCATTCTCTTCCCCTCGGTCTTGCGGAGCCACCCAGCACCTCAAACTCGACGGGGAGCCACCGTAGCCCAAACCCCCAAATCCTCCCGAAGCCACCTCCGCCGCGGAGCTCGCCGCCGGCGACTCCCTTCGCCCCCGCCAGCCTGTCGACCACCGGGAGGACCGCCCTGGACTGGCGGATCCATCCCCGCCATCAGAACCCCGCGAGGAGCCTCCGTTCGCCGACGGCGATCGTCGGAGCTCCGCCTCCGTTCGGCCAGAAGAAAGGAAGGCGGGGACGACTGGTCAAACCTGACCAGTGGACCCAAGGGGCCCACTGTCAGTGACCCACGGGTCGGCCCGCGCGGGTTAAGTGGAGGCGTAAAGCCCGAAGTACGTGTCCTCCTCTCGAAAGCGTATTTCGTCCGAAACGTTTTCTTTTCTGTTTTATTTTAAAAACACGATTTTGACTAAACTTTGACTGGCTATATCTTTTTAAATAAAACTCCAAATGAATTAATTCTTTTTCCTACCTCTCTCAAATTCCACCTAGTTTATTTTAAGATTTATTTCAAAAGTATCTAGGACAGCTTCTTGCGCTGTTTTTAAAGTATGTGTTAATTTGAATATTTTCAAAAATAGGATTTTTGAAGAAGGAAGCAACTTTCAAAAAGTGCACCCCCTTGCATACTCTTGAAGGCAAGCATTCTGAACCCTGGCATAATATTTTTTGCGTGTTGTTTGTTACGGTTACAACACCACCTTGACATGGAGCATTCCTTATTTTATGTGACGATACAATCATACGCCTGAGTGCATAATGAAGATTCTTTGTTGTTAGAAATGGATATGCTTGTGATAGTAATCATGTTCG
Organism: Triticum aestivum; assembly: GCF_018294505.1. Lineage (NCBI taxonomy): Eukaryota > Viridiplantae > Streptophyta > Magnoliopsida > Poales > Poaceae > Triticum > Triticum aestivum. Next base: position 192,080,934 of record NC_057802.1, read on the forward strand.
TATGCTTTTCATGCATACTGGAAGGAAGCCGGGAAAGTCTCTGTCTTGGGTAGACACGAGCTTGTCCCTAGTTCCTCGTCGAGACGAGTAGTCCGGTATGGCATGATGAGGTATGATGAGTGGTGATTCTATCTGTTAATTGAAATATGTTTGTTATGCTAATCATACAGGGAATACTCGAGCCTCCTGAGTCGGCCGTAGATCGAGTCTTGTTCTAGTAACCCCCATACTTGTGTCGTACTACCACTTGTCCCTGCCGCAGGTAGGGTACGGTTCAGTAAGTTGTCAACCCCTTCCTAGCACACACCGTACAGAGAGGCCATGGTGGAAGATACCGGATGCATCCGGTAGGCATGCCACCTGGTCCGGGGGCATGGGTGTTTCCGGTTGGGACCGAGAGGGGGGCACCCCTTAGAGCGTGCGATATAAATTTGATCCCATGCTACGTGAGGTTGTAGCCTCCCCACTTAGAGTTTTGCTTGACAGGTGTCGTGGGTGATTCCAGACACCGATAAGTTAAGCTGCTGTGTGCGGGTCAGGTGTGTTTTCAATTAAAAGACCGTAAATGGAATTAGTCCCGACGGACTAAAGGAATCCATTACTCGTGGGTAAAGAGTACACCCTCTGCAGAGGTTAAATCTATTGGAATAGCCGTGTCCACGGGTAAGGACTACAGTCTGAGATGGGTCAAGTATCGGTCTTAGTGTCGGTCTTCGGAGGAGAAACTACTAAACCGGAACATGGATCATGACTTGTGACTTATGATGATTGTGATTATTATTATATTGGACTAACCCTTTTTATTACTTGAATTATTGAGTATCCCTGGGACGGTTCTACCTCCTGGATATTCATTGTGATTATTTACTTTATAAGCCCTTTATGTGGTGTCGCTCAGACGCCCGACTATGGCATGCCTGTTATTTGTTTACTTTATAAGCCCTTTATGTGGTGTCGCTCAGACGCCCGACTGTGGCATGCTTGTTATTTGTTTACTTTATAAGCCCTTTATGTGGTGTCGCTCAGACGCCCGACTGTGGCATGCTTGTTATTTGTTTACTTTATAAGCCCTTTATGTGGTGTCGCTCAGACGCCCGACTGTGGCATGCCTGTTATTTGTTTACTTTATAAGCCCTTTATGTGGTGTCGCTCAGACGCCCGTCTGTGGCATGCTTGTTATTTGTTTACTTTATAAGCCCTTTATGTGGTGTCGCCCAGACGCCCGACTGAGGCACACTTTCTGTTGTCGTCCTTTCAAGGCGTCGCTTCAGACACCCGATAGGTGCATTTTTCTTATTTCTATTCTCGGATTGCATATTCATGTTTTATATGAACAACCTGCATGCGTGCATCATGGATTTTGTTTATTTCGTGACTGACATTGCGATCATAGAATATTTTAGAGCGTGATTATCATTTGTTATATTATACCCGTGTTCATAATGTTTGCGAGTACATTCAAAAGTACTCACTGGCTTGTCCCTGGCTATTGTCTTGGCCAGATTACCTGCTTGGAGAGGAGCGTTGCGATGACAGCCCCGGAACCCACGCAATGGTGACAACAGCCTCGCGAAGATAGGAGTTAACCTGGTCAGCTGTTCCTGTGGGAAATGGAGTCCCATGGCCACTGATGAACCACAAACTGCTTCCGCCATCAACCACTAGAAACCAGTTGTTGTACTCATAGGCCACAATGGTCTTGTACTACATATTTTGTACTTTGCTTGGAATTTCTGTATCAAGTTGGTGCCTCATCAGCTAACAGTAATCTTGGGGCTGGTGAGCACAAGGGCCATTTTCTGGGAAATTAATATCCCGAAAACCGGTCCTGACAAACTTGGTATCAGAGCCAGGCTGACCATTGGCTAATCCTATCTTAGCCAAGTCAAAAAAACCTAGGTTAACCCACCCACCAGACCTTAACCTCACCACAACCAAGCTTATCCTACCCGATAGCCCCCACAGTGACCCCGACAGCTTTTGGCAGTCGGTGCCCAACCTATCAGACTAGCCCAGTAAGCTACACGCCCGTGATCGACACCTGAGTTGCCCCATTCGCAAGCGTGCGAAGGAAGACTCCGTTTTCTTTATATAAAGGGAACATTTGCCCCAACCGACAATTAATATTGCCCCCACAACACGATATGTCATCCAACCCAGATGCTATACATGAGGCCACTCCGTGATCTTACCAAACATCCCTCACCTTGTGCACTGCCTTCACAACCATTTGTTTTTCAGGTCGCACCTTGGGATTCATATAAAGACCCCGGATGCCACCCCGAGGGAATTTTATCAAAATAATTGTGGGATTTTGATCATAGTACCATGGGTTTTCCCCAGCCATCCTGGTACAATCTGTTCAAATCGAGGGTCACTCTCACCCCCTCGAAATATTGTACAGCCAGGCACACCCCGTAGGTAGACCCAAACCAAGATCCTACGGAAGTTCCCTTCATCGGGAAAATCCATACCCACTCCAACAATGGCAATTAAGATTGCTGCTTATGGAACGGTTACCCGTCTTCAATTCATGGTACCCTATGCCCGTGAATGTGGCTATTTTGTTTTCCGAATGGTGCAGCAGCCAGAGAAACCACATCCTTTCCCTACACCTCAGTAGAGAAAAGTCCGACGCTAATTGAGCTGGTGCACTATGTCATCGCTCGAGAGCACTTGACCCAACAAGTGATGGATTTTTCTCCAGACCCTTGCTGTGTAAGACCCTAGTCGCCATTAGCAGACCCCTGAGGGCCAGACTAAGAGAGACACCTTTTGTGAGTCCCCCATCCGCTCCGAGTAGACGAGAGATATATCCCATTGAAAGGAATATTTTTTCCTCGTAACATATAGCTTATTTCCTGAACCGTCAGCACCGCGGTTATATCCGTTTGTGTATCGTTTGACTCCTTGTTGTGATAACTGTGTTGTGCTTTAAAAAAATTTGTATTAGTATATTGCATTGGTTGAAGTTGTTTCTCGTGATAAAATAAAATCGATTGTTTTTTATTATAGCAAACTTCATAGTAAGCTTTTTCTTAAAAGACCACTGCGATGAAAAATGTTTTTCTCAATAAAAATAATTAATTTGCATGCCCTCGCGTTATACAACTCGCGAGACGCATACACTAAATACACGACCGCGCGTTCTTCTATCACCTAATCGATTACCTTGCTAGTACACCACAACTGCACCTTAGTTAGCGATTCTACTGTGACCCCGTCCTATCACGTGTGTGGAGTAACCGCGTTCCATGTTACGATTATCGCATGGTACGAGCAATCTTTTTGCAAAATATGTCCTTAGCAAATCTCGAGGACGAGATTTTTCTTAAGGGGGGTAGTGTTGTAACACCCCAAAAATTTAACCATGTTTTGTTTATTAAAATTTTGCTAAGAAATTAAATTTTCTTTTTCTATATTTATTTTTGATCTCAGAACCTCTCTTTTCTCCTAAGTTGTGGAGTTTTCACCCCAAGTGAAAACTTTCCAATTATTATTGGAATTGTTTACACTCTCTAATAAAACAATTCGTTTATCAGTGGGATTATTTATAATTATTTTTCCATGAGCTGTATTTCTCTAAAATGGGTTTTCATAAGTTTTCGGGTCCCATTTGCACTGCAACCCTTTGATAAATTCATTTAAAAATCCCACCAAAATTTGGGGATGACATGTGATGTTCCTAGATCACTTTTGTGCAAAAATACTCTTTAGTCATTTGAAGATTTTGAGCTTTTCCTCAAGTTTTCAAATCTGGTCCAGTTTGCACTTTTGCACTACAACCTATTTAAATATTTCTTTAAAACTTCCACCAAAATTAGGGGATGTTAGTAGGAGTATATTATTCAACTTTATTCAAAAACCCACTGGTGTTCTATGGAAAATTTGAGCAAAACATCCTCTTTTGCTCTCTGGCCCAGTTTGGTATTTTCTACTGCAACCATATTTTAACTTGCCCTTTTACCCATGATTCTTTTTCCTGCTTATAGACCACTCTACCAAACCCTTAAGTACAGGAGAATGGACCTATTAGAGTATTTGTGGCCCATGAAACTATGCCTTTTACTTTTTGTCCAGAAATGGTTTTCCCAAAAACTTGCACTATCAAGTTTCTAGTCCTGACCAACTGACCTGGCCACCATCACCTACACCTAAAGAGACACTGGCCTGGAGCTTTTGGCCACCCCAAGAGCTGCCTAGATGCACCTGGCATTCTGTCAAACACCTTGAGTGCATGCACAGATTTGGCATGATCATTTGTTTGCATTGTAAACTTGATCTTCTGACCCAACAAGCTTGTCCACTAAGCTCGTAGCTAACCCTAACCTAGGCCTGCTAATCACCAGCCTCATCCTAATCCTCTAGCACGCCCTGGCATTGCGTCGAGCACGTAGCGTGCGTGCGCTGGGCGTGCCCAGAGCACGCATTTTGCACGTGCGTGCGCACGAGTCGCCGCGTCCCACTGCCTCCCCTCCGCGCCCATCCTGGCCCCTCCCCACTCACCGCCAGCATGCCCCGACCCCTCCCTTGCCGCAGGGCCGCTCCTGGCACCGTACAGCGCCGTCGTCAGGTCGGCCATGGCAGCCAGCGGCCGGCCACAGCAGCCCCTGCCATGGACGGCGCCGCCCGAGCCACACGCGTGCGCCAGCTGCCCTCTGGAGCAGTCCGAACTCCTCCACAAGCTCGTCCACTAGCGCCCGTCGCCGCCACGTCGTCCTGCAGGCTACAGAACGGCGGTTCCCCGACGTTCTTATCCTCGGCCGCGGAACCGACCTAGCTACACAATAAATGGAGCCCCCCCCCCGAGCTCGTCCGGCCCTCAAGCAACCTCGTGCCATCCCCCTAGGGCCCCCACAGCCAGCAATCGACGGCGGGAGGCCATCTCCCCCATCTCCGGCTAGTACAGCCGCCGCCGCCCTTCGGTCCAATTAGTCACAACCAGAACCCCTCCCGTCAATCCAGTGCTCCCATTCTCTTCCCCTCGGTCTCGCGGAGCCACCCAGCACCTCAAACTCGACGGGGAGCCACCGTAGCCCAAACCCCCAAATCCTCCCGAAGCCACCTCCGCCGCGGACCTCGCCGCCGGCGACTCCCTTCGCCCCCGCCAGCCTGTCGACCACCGGGAGGACCGCCCTGGACTGGCGGATCCATCCCCGCCATCAGAACCCCGCGAGGAGCCTCCGTTCGCCGACGGCGATCGCCGGAGCTCCGCCTCCGTTCGGCCAGAAGAAAGGAAGGCGGGGACGACTGGTCACACCTGACCAGTGGACCCAAGGGGCCCACTGTCAGTGACCCACGGGTCGGCCCGCGCGGGTTAAGTGGAGGCGTAAAGCCCGAAGTACGTGTCCTCCTCTCGAAAGCGTATTTCGTCCGAAACGTTTTCTTTTCTGTTTTATTTTAAAAATAGGATTTTGACTAAATTTTGACTGGCTATATCTTTTTAAATAAAACTCCAAATGAATTAATTCTTTTTCCTACCTCTCTCAAATTCCACCTAGTTTATTTTAAGATTTATTTCAAAAATATCTAGGACAACTTTTTGTGCTGTTTTTAAAGTATGTGTTAATTTGAATATTTTCAAAAATAGGATTTTTGAAGAAGGAAGCAACTTTCAAAAAGTGCACCCCCTTGCATACTCTTGAAGGCAAGCATTCTGAACCCTAGCATAATAGTTTTTGTGTGTTGTTTGATATGGTTACAACACCACCTTGACATGGAGCATTCGTTATTTTATGTGACGATACAATCATACGCCTGAGTGCATAATGAAGATTCTTTGCTGTTAGAAATGGATATGCTTGTGATAGTAATCATCTTCGTATGCTTTTCATGCATACCGGAAGGCAGCTGGGAAAGTCTCTGTCTTGGGTAGACACGAGCTTGTCCCTAGTTCCTCGTCGAGACGAGTGTGTCCCGTATGGCATGATGAGGTATGATGAGTGGTGATTCTATATTTTAATTGAAATATGTTTGTTATGCTAATCATACAGGGAATACTCGAGCCTCCTGAGTCGGTCGTAGATCGAGTCTTGTTCCAGTAACCCCCATACTTGTGTCGTACTACCACTTGTCCCTGCCGCAGGTAGGGTACGGTTCAGTAAGTTGTCAACCCCTTCCTAGCACACACCGTACAGAGAGGCCATGGTGGAAGATACCGGATGCATCCAGTAGGCATGCCACCTGGTCCGGGGGCATGGGTGTTTCCGGTTGGGACCGAGAGGGGGGCACCCCTTAGAGCGCGCGATATAAATTTGATCCCATGCTACGCGAGGTTGTAGCCTCCCCACTTATAGTTTTGCTTGACAGGTGTCGTGGGTGATTCCAGACACCGGTAAGTTAAGCTGGTGTGTACTCATTGGCCACAATGGTCTTGTACTACATATTTTGTACTTTGCTTGGAATTTCTGTATCAAGTTGGTGCCTCATCAGCTAACAGTAATCTTGGGGCTGGTGAGCACAAGGGCCATTTTCTGGGAAATTAATATCCCGAAAACCGGTCCTAACACGCTTGTTGGGAGACAACCCAACACTTTTACCTACTGTTTTTGTGTGTTCACATGATTAGGATACTGTAGTAATCATGTTTTGTTGCTTTTGTTTCAATAACACTATTGCAGGTTGCTGCTAACGCGACACTACGATCAGAGACCCTTCGACGAAACTGTGTGCGATGCCATAATTGCTTTTGTTCATGAGATAGGCATGTCAGCGCCGACAAGCTGCAGCTCGCCGCACAACATGATCAATGGCGTGCCGCAGAGCAAGCTAGGCGTGTCCGCGCTGATATGCTGCGGCTTGCCGCACGGCGAGACCGTTGGAGCGCCGCAGAGCGGGAGGCGCGGCGCGCCGCACAGCAAGAGCGGATCCATCGGCGCTTGCCTGCTGTCGACACGACGTCGCAGCTGGGTACACGTCCCTTCAATACCCCCATTCCTCGCCAGGAGTGGGCAGAGGCCATCAGCGCCGTACTTGCACCGGAGGCCGGCCATGCCGTACTTGCACCGGACGCCCGCCGTGCCGTTCGCATGGGTGCCGCCGTTCGCCATGTCCGTGGCCTGCTAGATACCAACGCGCTGGTCCGTAGGCTCGACCGCCTCCTTGGCCCAGGTGTCCACCTGGGCGCAGTAGAGGAACATGGCCGTCGCATCCTCGAGCTGGTGTTCTTTGATGAATAGCCAACTTGCAGCTCAAGATCGCGCTCGAGATGTACCGCGAGCGTGTCGACCGCTTGGACGAACGCCTGCACAAGTTCAGGCAGAGCCAAGAGCTACCCTAGGCAAGGGCTGCTGGTCATGGTCTCATGGACGCGTTTTATTTTGAAAAGTCGTTTCGACGTGGATAGCTATGTATTCACGGCAATCATAGTATTGCTCTATTTATTGCTCTGTTTCAATGTGTGTACTATGTTTTCCATTCTTATATGTTCTGTTTCAATGTGTGTATATACACTTTCCATTATGTATATGTGGATCATAACAGCTAGATTCAAATTAGTATACAAAAACAGATAGAAAATGAAATTCATAATATATATATATATATTAATTGTTCATTAGTTCATCATAGAATATATATATAATATCATCACATATACATGATGATACTTAACTAATAGGTACAATGCATAAAATTGAAAATGAACAATACTAAAACTAATAATCCCTCCTCGGGCCAGTATTCCGGTAGCCCCTCGCCAACAGCTCCCTGGTGTGCGGCGTCTTCCCAGTGCGGAGGCAGTACTCTGACTCCTCCGCCTCGCAGCGCTTGACATACCGATCTGCCTCTTGCTGGCGGACGCGTGCGGCCGATCTTGCCATTTCGTTGGGCGCCCACCGGAGCTCCTCGTCGGTGGCACGCTGGAGCTTATCGGCCAACCTCCACGCAGCTACGAGGCGCCCAGTGCCTATGACCTTCCTCGCGAAGTACCCGTCTTTGTACACCTCCTCGGCACAATGACGCGCCCGCCCCCAAAGCTCTGTTGCCTCCTTTTTCTAGGCGGCATCACGGGCTTCACAGGCCGCCTGGTACCTGGCTTCCTCCTCCGCCATCTCCTTCTTGAACGCCACTTGCTTTGCTTTCTTAACCGGCGGCAGCGACTTCCACAGACAAAGTTTGCACTGGCCCCAAAACCAATCCAAAGTTGGGGGGTCCGGCGCAACCTTGTTAGGCGGCGCGTAGGGGTCCTCGTCGCTGCTAATCGAGTGAGCGTCCTCGGGGGGCGGCGACATGGCAGAGATTTGAGAGAGAGAGAGAGAGAGAGAGAGAGAGAGAGGCGAGCGAGGGGAGGATGTAGATGAGAATGCAGGCGGGACGACATGAGCAAGGTAGTATTTATTGGCGGCCGGAACCTAGATTGACGGGGACAGTACACACGCCGGTCGCCGAATTTACGAGTACTGTAGTTTGAATTACACACGATTTCCGCAGCAAAATCCATGTGTGAACATAATAGCTGATGGTTTCCAATACAGAACCGTGTCTGATTAATGATCCCCGCCAATCACCTACCAAACCTCGAGCAGCGAGATAGAGTGCCAATCGTGTGGGGGCCGGTTGTCTTGCCAGATCTTTACATTTTCTTTTTTGAACACCAGATATTTACATCATCTGTTGATTTTCTAACTCGCACACAAGTACACAAAATATGATTTTCAAACCGTTTTGGTTAGGCGTTGCATGTAGATGTAGTTCAAATTTGAATTACGGTCATTAAATGGTTAGAAAATCACTTAAATGTCTTTAAAAGGTCAAATGACCCCTGAAATTTTCCAAATTTTCACATGACAGTTGTATTAGTGCACGTTAAACGTAGGAAAAATTTGAAGGCCGTAAGAGGAAGCTATCTCCCGTTCGTCATCAAACATGCATTGTTCCCTCTCGGAACCACGAACCTTCTAGCGAGTTGCTCCGGTTTGTGAGGGGTGTGTGTCCAAACTTTCGTCAAACAGGCCAATTTTTTTACCACATCATCTTGGTGGCATGACATTAAATCAAGCAAGGTTTCATGTTTTTTTGATCATTTTTTTATTTTTTGGAATTAAAATGCCATGGCATGCACTCCATGCATGTGCCCATGCCTTGAGACCAATATGTTTGAAAATTCCTTCTAATTTACTGCACATGGAATTAACTCGCACACAAGTACACAAAATATGATTTTTCAAACCGTTATGGTTAGGCGTTGCATGTAGATGTAGTTCAAATTTGAATTACGGTCATTAAATGGTTAGAAAATCACTTAAATGTCTTTAAAAGGTCAAATGACCCCTGAAATTTTCCAAATTTTCACATGACAGTTGTATTAGTGCACGTTAAACGTAGGAAAAAATTTGAAGGCCGTAAGAGGAAGCTATCTCTCGTTCGTCATCAAACATGCATTGTTCCCTCTCGGAACCACGAACCTTGTAGCGAGTTGTTCCGGTTTGTGAGGGGTGTGTGTCCAAACTTTGGTCAAACAGGCCAATTTTTTTACCACATCATCTTGGTGGCATGACATTAAATCAAGCAAGGTTTCATGTTTTTCTGATCATTTTTTAATTTTTTGGAATTAAAATGCCATGGCATGCACTCCATGCATGTGCCCATGCCTTGAGACCAATATGTTTGAAAATTCCTTCTAATTTACTGCACATGGAATTAACTCGCACACAAGTACACAAAAATATGATTTTCAAACCGTTATGGTTAGGCGTTGCATGTAGATGTAGTTCAAATTTGAATTACGGTCATTAAATGGTTAGAAAATCACTTAAATGTCTTTAAAAGGTCAAATGACCCCTGAAATTTTCCAAATTTTTCACATGACAGTTGTATTAGTGCATGTTAAACGTAGGAAAAAAATTGAAGGTCGTAAGAGGAAGCTATCTCCCATTCGTCATCAAACATGCATTGTTCCCTCTCGGAACCACGAACCTTCTAGCGAGTTGCTCCGGTTTGTGAGGGGTGTGTGTCCAAACTTTCGTCAAACAGGCCAATTTTTTACCACATCATCTTGGTGGCATGACATTAAATCAAGCAAGGTTTCATGTTTTTCTGGTCATTACTTATTTATTTATTTGGAATTAAAATGCCATGGCATGAACTCCATGCATGTGCCCATGCCTTGAGACCAATATGTTTGAAAATTCCTTCTAATTTACTGCACATGGAATTAACTCGCACACAAGTACACAAAATATGATTTTTCAAACCGTTATGGTTAGGCGTTGCATGTAGATGTAGTTCAAATTTGAATTACGGTCATTAAATGGTTAGAAAATCACTTAAATGTCTTTAAAAGGTCAAATGACCCCTGAAATTTTCCAAATTTTCACATGACAGTTGTATTAGTGCACGTTAAACGTAGGAAAAAATTGAAGGCCGTAAGAGGAAGCTATCTCCCGTTCGTCATCAAACATGCATTGTTCCCTCTCGGAACCACGAACCTTCTAGCGAGTTGCTCCGGTTTGTGAGGGGTGTGTGTCCAAACTTTCGTCAAACAGGCCAATTTTTTACCACATCATCTTGGTGGCATGACATTAAATCAAGCAAGGTTTCATGTTTTTCTGATCATTTTTTATTTTTTGGAATTAAAATGCCATGGCACTCCATGCATGTGCCCATGCCTTGAGACCAATATGTTTGAAAATTCCTTCTAATTTACTGCACATGGAATTAACTCGCACACAAGTACACAAAAATATGATTTTCAAACCGTTATGGTTAGGCGTTGCATGTAGATGTAGTTCAAATTTGAATTACGGTCATTAAATGGTTAGAAAATCACTTAAATGTCTTTAAAAGGTCAAATGACCCCTGAAATTTTCCAAATTTTCACATGACAGTTGTATTAGTGCATGTTAAACGTAGGAAAAAATTGAAGGCCGTAAGAGGAAGCTATCTCCCGTTCGTCATCAAACATGCATTGTTCCCTCTCGGAACCACGAACCTTCTAGCGAGTTGCTCCCGGTTTGTGAGGGGTGTGTGTCCAAACTTTTTCAAACAGGCCAATTTTTTACCACATCATCTTGGTGGCATGACATTAAATCAAGCAAGGTTTCATGTTTTTCTATCATTTTTTAATTTTTTGGAATTAAAATGCCATGGCACTCCATGCATGTGCCCATGCCTTGAGACCAATATGTTTGAAAATTCCTTCTAATTTACTGCACATGGAATTAACTCGCACACAAGTACACAAAAATATGATTTTTCAAACCGTTATGGTTAGGCATTGCATGTAGATGTAGTTCAAATTTGAATTACGGTCATTAAATGGTTAGAAAATCACTTAAATGTATTTAAAAGGTCAAATGACCCCTGAAATTTTCCAAATTTTTACATGACAGTTGTATTGGTGCATGTTAAACATAGGAAAAATTTGAAGGCCGTAAGAGGAAGCTATCTCTCATTCGTCATCAAACATGCATTGTTCCCTCTCGGAGCCACGAACTTCTAGCGAGTTGCTCCGGTTTGTAAGGGGTGTGTGTCCAAACGTTCGTCAAACATGCCAATTTCTTGACCACATCATCTTGGTGGCATGACATTACATCAACCAAGATTTCATGTTTTTCTGATCATTTTTTATTTTTTCGAATTAAAATGCCATGTCACTCCATGCATACGTATGCATGTGTCCATGTCGTGAGACCAATATGTTTGAAAATTCCTTCTAATTTACTACACATGGAATTAACTCGCACACAAGTACACAGATATGATTTTTCAAACCCTTTTGGTTAGGCTTTGCATGTAGATGTAGTTCAAATTTGAATTACGGTCATTAAATGGTTAGAAAATCACTTAAATGTCTTTAAAAGGTCAAATGACCCCTGAAATTTTCCAAAATTTCACATTACAGTTGTAGTAGTGCACGTTAGACGTAGAAAAAAATTGAAGGCCGTAAGAGGAAGCTATCTCCCATTCGTCATCAAACATGCATTGTTCCCTCTCGGAACCACGAGCCCTCTAGTGAGTTGCTCCGGTTTGTGAGGGGTGTGTGTCCAAACTTTCGTCAAACATGCCAATTTCTTTACCACATCATCTTGGTGGCATGACATTACATCAACCAAGGTTTCATGTGTTTCTGATTTTTTTTGGAATTAAAATGCCATGTCACTCCATGCATACGTATGCATGCATGTGTCCATGTCGTGAGACAAATATGTTTGAAAATTCCTTCTAGTTTACTGCACATGGATTTAACTCGCACACAAGTACACAAATATGTTTTTTCAAACCGTTTTGGTTAGGCGTTGCATGTAGATGTAGTTCAAATTTGAATTACGGTCATTAAATGGCTAGAAAATCACTTAAATGTCTTTAAAAGGTCAAATGACCCCTAGAATTTTCAAAAATTTCACATTACAGTTGTAGTAGTGCACGTTAGACGTAGAAAAAAATTGAAGGCCGTAAGAGGAAGCTATCTCCCGTTTGTCATCAAACATGCATTGTTCCCTCCCGGAACCACGAGCCTTCTAGTGAGTTGCTCCGGTTTGTGAGGGGTGTGTGTCCAAACTTTCGTCAAACATGCCAATTTTTTACCACATCATCTTGGTGGCATGACATTACATCAACCAAGGTTTCATGTGTTTCTGATTTTTTTATTTTTGGAATTAAAATGCCATGTCACTCCATGCTTAATTATGTCATAGCCGTTAGACCAATATGTTTGAAAATTCCTTCCAATTTACTGCACATGGAATTAAATCACACACAAGTACACGAAATATGAGTTTTCAAACCGTTATGGTTAGCTGTTGCATGTACATGTAGTTCAAATTTCAATTACGGTCATTAAATGGCTAGAAAATCACTTAAATGTCTTAAAAGGTCAAATGACCCCTGAAATTTTCCAAAATTTGACATGACAGTTGTATTAGTACTACAAAATTTCTCGTTCATTTAAAACACCATCCGTTGGCACTTTACTCCAAATTCGTCTTTCATAGCTAATAAAAATATCTACAACATCACACACAGTTGTTTTCTAGGAACCGTTTGCGATGAAAATATCTGGGTCTATTTAAGTCTCCCTCCTTAAGCTTCGCCGGCACGTCTGCTCTAGTGTCGGTAACCCTCGAATCCATGAATCTCGATCCCCATTCCCGCACCCCCTTCTTGCAAAGATGATGCCATGGAAACGCTTCGTGAAGGCCCGTACGATGGCCGCGTCCCCCCCGAGCGCCGCCGCCTACGCCGAGAGTGCCGCCGCATCCGCATTGAGCGCGGCCGCTTCCGCTAAGAGGGCGTCTACAGCAGCCGACAGGGCAGCTGCAGCAGCCGAGACGGCTGCAGCTGCTGCTGCGACGGCGGCTGCAAACGCCGAGAGCGCTCGAGCTGCCGTCCGTGCCGTCGATGTTGCCCTGGCCAGGGTCGAGGCCATCCACGCCAAGATCGAGGATGCACACGCCAAGATATTCCAGGCCACCTCGGACTCCAGCATGCAACCCATGTCTGAAAAGCCGGCGATGTCCATGGAGCACCTGCTTCCTCATGAGGTCGCCGATTGGGAGCTGGAGATGCAGGAGGCGGCGGAGATCGAGGAGCGCCGGGAGGAGGAGTTGCGCGTGGCCGAGGTCGAGGTAGAGAAGAGTCTGTCCGTCGAGGAATCGGCGCTGGAGTACCAACGCGAGCTCTGGCGCAGCCACTACTACGAGTACTACAACCTTGAGGGCGGCGCCGAGGACGAGGACGCGGTCGACTTCAGCACGGGGGACGCGGAGTCCACCAACGGCGGCATGTCGCTAGGAAAAGTCATCACGTCTCATCTCACAGCAGCGATGCATAGGCCGGCGCGGCGGTGGATTTGTTAAAATTATGCGTACTTAGGCTTTGTTTTTAATGCTGGTCTTTTGTTAGAGCAATGTTTAGGTCAACTGGCTCTGTTTAATTACTAAAATTGCTCCATTCAGTAAGTGTGGTCTTTCTGCTGTACGCTCTTTTGTGTGCCCAAATTAGCAAGCGATGTTAAATTATGCAATGACATACCCGAGGAAATTTCCACCAAAATTTGAATTATCAAACTCATCCCATGCGCGTAAAGTAGAAGAATCGTTTGCGATGCACACAATCGTTCAAAGTGAATGGTCCGGCGGCACCGCGCGCAAAGTTTCCCTCCACATTTCCAAAATTTTGGCCTACGGCAAAAATAATTACCCCCACCCCCTTTTCTCCCCGACCACAAGTCACATTTCCCCTATTTCCTCCTTCCTTGCTTGCTTGCTAAGCTATAGCCGCTTCCTCGCTCTCGCCGTCTCACATCCTACCATCGGGTTCGCATGGTCTTCTTCAAAGACCTCTCCAGCGGTTCCTCCTCTGGCGACTACTCCTTCACCACCCGGGTATGCCTCTCTTCTCTCTCTCTCTTGGGCAATGACTTGGAATGAAGGATTTTTACCCGACGGTCGATTTGAGTCATTTCTTCCTCTTGTAGCTCCCTAGGACCATCAGTGGCAACGAATGGAGCGGGGTGGGTGAAGATCTATCTGCTCGTTGTCACCATCAATCTCCATGCGTGAAGCTAGTTGCGTTTGATTCTGTGGACAGTGGGAGGAAGTTTCTGGCATGTGCAGAGAAGGTTAGACCCTCTTTCGTTGCTACAAATAATTTGTTAGATGTGATTCAGACACTGTCACGGTCCCAACCCATTCATACCGCACCTTCAACCAAACGCATCCTAAGACAGTGTCACAGTTGTACCTAGTATCTTAAATTGTTGCCATCTCATCAGCGGTGCCATTAGAAAATTATTTGGCACCGCTTCAGCAGTTTGTGCAGCCAACTTTGGTCCACACATCCGAGCAGCCAAGCAGTAAAATACTAAATCTTGATGGCACGAAGGAGCTGGGCATCGGAGCAACTACGTGCTCCGGAGTCCGGGTCCCTGATTTTTTTTCCGCTGCATCGGCTTGCCAGTGCAAGGCACCGGTGTGAGATGTAGCAACAGTTGTCTTTACCCCAGTTTTGGCATACATAGTGGATGGCCTTAGTGCTATTAGTTCTATGCTGCTAAATTTGTGCATGTACACACCTGTTAGTATCAATTTGTTGTCATCCAAACACTGTCGCTATGCTGTTGCAGTTATATTTACCCTCCTCATAAAATGTTCAATTTGTTATTTATTGTACATGAGTAAGAACTTGTAGCATCGTTGTAGTTAATTATAGCTTCTGATGTTATAGAATTTGGTTGTTGTCTCAGTACCAATTATTTCATTTGCACATTGATCTTTTTGAGAAGATATGTCATAATTAACATGTTTCTTCAGTTTTTCAAAATAAGCATTGGTGATTTTCTATGTTGCTATAAACCCATTTCCCCTACAATTGTTACTGATCTAGTTTTAAATATTATAGGATGAACGGAAGTGTTCTTACTTGGAGTGGGTTGATCAAGAGTGGCCACAGTTGAAGATATGCCTAGCGAAGCTCTGGAGCATGTATGAGGAAGAGAACACACGTAGACTTAGAGAAACAGTTGTCAACGCTGAAGCATATTTCAAGATGCGGGATAAAAAGTTGAAGGTGGAGAATGAGCTCAGATTTTTTGACTTTGCTAAGATGGTGTTGGCGAAGGAGGAGGCACTTTCCCAGTTGGCCCGTGCAAAACGGGTTCTTACTGAACTGAAAGCAGAGGTGGATAAGACGAGCCTGGATGATTTCGATTAGCGAAATGAATATATTGTTCTTATGAAGTTGAACTAGCTATATGGTGTATTGTGGTGTTTTCATGTAGCTACCGTATTGTGATGTTATAATATATTTATGTGCCTTATATGAAATTGGAAACAGTTGTTCGACATGAAATGTGAATTTGCGTAATATTGGAATTATTAATTGTAAACTAATAAACCTGCTAAATGTGTCATGGACCTTTGCAAACGGTTCTAGCAGTAAAAGCGCTTGCGATGGATAGCCCAATGCCACACGGTTTTCTTCATCAAATCGTGTGTGATATAGTTGATAAAAGCAAATAGTTAACCAAGGCAGACCGTGTGTGATAGTTACACCTTTCACACACAAGCCTACACATAAAACTGCGTGGGATGTACGTCCGAACGAAAACGTTTTCCCTGGATTGACTGTGTGGGATGTACATAAGAACGGAAACGTATTCCTTGGATTGACTGTGTGTGATATACATACGAACGGAAATGTTTTTCTAGGATTCACCGTGTGGGATGTACATACCTACAGAAATGTTTTTCTCGGATTACCATGTGGGATGTACATACCTACGGAAATGATTGGGTTTCGATGCCTCGCTCGATCGCACATGGCCCCAGCCTGGGTCCCAGGAGGGCCTATCCCCGACGATTTCTAGGTCGTGTGGGAAGGACCCCCCCCCCCATCGCCCACACTCACTTGGCTACGGTTCCAAATGTCGTCGCGAAAAGGTGTTAAAAACTGTTTGTTTAGGACCGGCGCGTACCAGTGTAAAGTGCCAAGTAAAGCCTTTGGGATAGTGTGGATGATAGTTGACTTGATTCTGTCCAAAAACAGAAACATTTGCGCTCAGTCCAGGAATTTTGAAAATTCACTGGAACGTGATAAAATTCTGAATTTTTTACAGCTGATTTATATGCAAATTTTATACGTAGTTCTAATTTTTCGGAATGTTTGGAGAAGTAGAAGTATGGTAGTTGTCCATATCGTTACAGACTGTTATGTTTTTGATAGATTCTGTTTTCAATGCATAGTTTGCTTGTTTTCTAGTTTCTATGGCTTATATTTCTCAATATAAAATTGTAGAAATTATATGCTACATTAGGCATTATGTGGAAACAATTATGAATCTTGTCTTTGACAGTACCAAAGTGAAATGGTTTGCTCTTTATCATACTAACCTATCTCACGAAGTTCCGTTAAGTTTTGTGTGATTGAAGTTTTCAAGTTTTGGGTGAGATATCGATATAAGGAGAACAAGGAGTGACAAGACCCTAAGCTTGGGGATGCCCAAGGCACCCCAAGGTAATATTCAAGGAAGATCCAAGCAACTAAGCTTGGGGATGCCCCGGAAGGCATCCCCTCTTTCGTCTGCAACATTATCGGTAACCTCACTTGGAGCTATGTTTTCATTCGTCACATGATATGTCTTTTACTTGGAGCATCAATTTATTTTGTTAGGATTTGCTTGCTGTTATTTATAATAATGTTTTGCATCTTTTACTTCAATAAAAATGTCAAGGATAGCCTTCACCATGCTTATTTTGTAAGTATATGAGTTGTTGTTTCAAAACAGAAAGTTTATCGATGTTGCAAAAATTTCCGAGAAAAGCCAGAATGTGATAAAATGTTGAAACTTTTTGCACAGTAAGCTCTAATAAATTTTCTACAGTGTGGTAAATTTTCATAATTTTGGAGTTAAAGAAGTACTAATACTCTTGCATTCTTTACAGACTGTGCTGTTTTGGCAGATTGCTGTTATGTTTGCTTGTTTAATGATTCTATTTGAGGATAGGAGTATTAAATATGCAGAGGCATTTAGTATGCAATGTGAGAACTCTAACCCCCGCGTCGCCCTCCTCTGGCGACATGGGGGCGACTCCCAGCGACACCCATCGCCCTCCCCTTCTCCTCCCTCGTCGCGCTGCCGCCTGAGGCGCCGCCGGCGAAGCCCGGGCGGGCTCCAGTGACGGTGGCGGTGGGGCGTCTCCCCAAGGTCTATTCTTCCCTCTCGTCTTGGGAGCATCTAGCGGTTGGAGGAGGGTCGCGGGAGCTTCGATCTGGACTTGCGGGAGCGACGACCTAGGCGTGTGGGGCTTCATGGCGGGCGCTGGCCGGGGGCTAGCGGCGCTTGGATGCTCTGGCGCATGGCTAGATGCTGCGCTGGAGGTTGATTCCTCTTCCCAGATCTGGTCGCGGCCTGGTCGCGGCCAGCGGCGTCCCGGTCCGATGCGCATCGAGCGTGCGGCGGCCGGACTCGGCGGCCGGCAAGGGCTGGATCCCGGGGCGGCGGCCCCGGGACGGCGGAGGATGTGTCGGCGGCTGTGGACTCGCGATGGGCGATGCGGCGGCCGCGGTGTTGGACAATCCGTGCACAAGAAGCTTGATGGAGGCCATTGGAACAGATCTGGGTGAAAACCTGCTCGCGGCTGCTGCCGAGGCCGGTGATGGCGGCACTATTCGGTGTCGTTCCCTTGTTGAAGGCATCGCTATTGAGAAGTTCCAGGCCACTATTTGCTACCTCCGGGGGAAACCCTAGATTAGTAGATTGGATCACGGCGGCATTATTGTGTCATTTCCCTCTTGGGGCGTCATTCTTAGAGGTGTGCACGGGCTCGAGCGACCAGTGGACAGATTATTTGGTGGAGCGGTGCTTCATCCTAGACATTAATGGTGGCGTATCTCGGCGGCGTGGCGCAGTGGAGACTCGGCGTCCGATGTGTGGCGAGGGACTCGCGCAGGAGGGTGACGTTGTCTGGTGTCATGGTGGCATCGATGGCAGAGAGGCCGGGCAAGGTGGATGCAGCAATAGAACACTGAAGATGGATTGGTGGCAGGTGGCTGCGGCGGCCTCATACCCGGCAGACGTCCTGGTTGAGAAGTGCGCCAGACTGGAGGGTGCCCCATACCCCGTAGGCGTCCTGGTTGGGACCTCAGGTCTTAGATGTTAGGTTTGGCTGCGAGGTCTGTTTGGTATTAGGCCCAGACTATCAGCATCCCTTCATCAACTGGATAGGAGTAGCGACAGATGTTGCCTAGACGGTGGCTTTAGTCTTACTGTTGTATCACTTTGTAAGGTCTTGTGTGAATAATTAATAAAGTGGCTGCATGCATCGTCCAGATGCAGAGGCCCGGGGTCCTCCTCCTTTTTTAATTAAAAATTTAGTATGCAATCTAGAATAATATTTTTTATGATTTGCTACAGCAGAGAATGATAAGGTTTTTGCATTGGTTTATACTAACTTATCTCACGAGTTCTTGTTGAGTTTTGTATGGATGAAGTTTTGAAAGATTTAGGGAAACCGTGATATAAAAGGAATTAAGGAGACACAAAAGATCAAGCTTGGGGATGTCCAAGGCATCCCAATATAATATTTCAAGAAGTCTCAAGCATCTAAGCTTGGGGATGCCCCGGTAGGCATCCCACCTTTCTTCATCAACAATTATCGGTTAGTATCGGTTGATCCTAAGTTTTTGCTTCTTCACATGAGTTGTGCGATCCTTGAAATGTCATTTTATTTTCATTTTGCTTGCTGTTTTAATAAAATACTTAGATCTAAAAGTTTTAAATAAGAGAGAGAGTCCTCACATAGCTATCTATTCACTTAACTACTCGATCAATCTTCACTTATATCTTTTTGGAGTAGCTTGTCATTTACTCTTGTGCTTCACTTATATCCTATGAGTAACTTGTTGAATAAATTGATTGTAATGAAGTTGAAATTATATGTTAATATCATGCCTAGTGGTAGCTTCACAATGGGTTTAGAAAGTGAAATCTTTTGAGGCTTGACAATCACAATATTGGTCATACAAGCAATTCGTGAATGATAAGTAGAAGGAAGAGAACTTTCACATGCAAATACACTATCTTGGAAATCTTTTGTGATTGTGAGCCCCCATCAAAATATTATATGCCAAAATTGTTGTCGTTGGACAAGGAAGACAATGTAATGATTTATGTTTGTTCATATTCACATAGAAGTTATATTGTCATAGATCCTTCAATGTCTGGTGCTTGCCCCCATCTTGGCTAGCCAAAAATTCCGCACCAAGTAGAGATACTACTTGTGCATCCAAAAAACTTTAAACCCAAATCTTATTTTCAAGAGTCCACCATACCTACCTAAGGATTGAGTAAGATCCTTCAAGTAAGTTGTCATTGGCGCAATAAGGCAATAAAAATTGCTTCTAAAAGTGTTAGATCATTTAGTGTAAGAGAAAATTGAGCGTTGTACGAACTTGTGATGGCAAAGAATAAAAGTGACAGACTCCATAATAAAGGTTGCTATCATAAGGGGCAATATAACGTGACGTTCTTTTGCACTAAGGGGTTGAGCATACAAACAAAAAGCGCATGGCAACATCTGCTTCCCTCTGCGAAGGGCCTATCTTTTAATTTTATGTATTTACTTTCATGCAAGAGTCAAAAATTTGCTCTCTATTCCTTTTTATTTTTCTATTTTGGCAAGCATCATGTGGTGAGGAAAGATCTTTCCTAGGCACATATATCCAGTCGGATATGGGTAGCATGAGTTATTATTGTTGACCTCACCCTTGAGGTGAATACGTTGGGAGGCGAAATTGTAAGCCCCTATCTTTCTATGTGTCCGGTTGAAACGTTTTGCTCATGTGTATGCGGTGAGTGTTAGGAATCATAGAAGACTATATGATGGTTGATTATGTGGAGCTCTTACTTAAGACTCTGTTGAATAAGTTGAATTGCAATTGTTTGGTGACTAAGAATATAGGTTGTTGAGTTTCAAGAGACTTCATTATTTGAACCTTAACATGTGAATTGGTTGCTACTTTACCATGATGAGTTTTACGAGAAAGAATTGCTATTATGATGCTAGGAAAAGTGATTGAAACTATCATTGATCAAACTTATGCACTTTGCTAGCATTCACACTTCATAAATTATTTCTTTTATCATTTACCTACTCTAGGACGAGTAGGAATTAAGATTGGGGATGCTGATACGTCTCCAACGTATCTATAATATATGAAGTATTCATGCTGTTATATTATCATTCTTGGATGATTTACAATCATTTTATAGCAACTTTATATAATTTTTTGGGACTAACCTATTGACTCAGTGCCCAGTGCCAGTTGTTATTTTTTGCTTGTTTTTTACATCGCAGAAAATCAATACCAAACGGAGTCCAAACGCAGCGAAACTTTTTGTGGATTTCTTATGGACCAGAAGACATCCAATGGGCCACAGCAGCACCTGGGGGTGCCTCGAGGGGGAACAACCCACCAGGGCGCGCCTGGCCCCCAGGCGCCCCCGGTGGGTGTGCCATCCTTGGTGGCCTCCCGCACCCCCTCTTTGCCCTATAAATCACCAAATATTCCAAAAACTCTCGGGGTAACCCTAGATCAGAAGTTCCGCTGCCGCAAGCCTCTGTAGCCACCAAAAACCAATTGGGAGCCAGTTCCGACACCCTGCCGGAGGGGGAGATCATCACCGGTGGCCATCTTCATCATCCCAACAGCCACCATGATGAGGAGGGAGTAGTCCACCCTCGGGGCTAAGGGTTTGTACCAGTAGCTATGTGTTTAATCTCTCTCTCTCCCGTGGTCTTGAGATGTCACGATCTGTATGTATCACGGGCTTTGTTAATATAGTCGGATCATATGGTGTTTTCCCCTCTCTATCTTGTTGTGATGAATTGAGTTTTCCCTTTTAGATTTTGTTTTATTAGATTGAATACTTTTTTAGATTTGAGAACACTTGATATATCTCTTGCATACGAATACCCGTGGCAACAATGGGGTATTATATTGATTCACTTGATATATGTTTGGCCACTCAACTCACGGATTCCCGAGATGACATTAGGGTAATCTATGCATAGGGGTTGATGCACGTTCTTGTCTTTGTTTCTCCGGTAGAAATCTTGGGGCACTCTTTGAGGTTCTTTGTGTTGGATTGAGTATTACGAATCTGAATTTGATTTGGTGTTATTTTAGTACCAACTCTTGGATAGATCGATCGGAAAGAATAGCTTTGAGGTGGTTTCGTACCCTACAAACAATTTCTTATGTTCTCCGCTAGATAAGAACTTTGGAGTGATTCTTCATCACAATTTGAGGGGTGGTTATATGATCCAATTATATTAGCATTGTTGAGAGATTGCACTAGCGAAAGTATGGACGCTAGGCCTCATTTTCAAGCATTGCAATACCGTTTGTGCTCACTTTTGTTATTTGCTACCTTGCTGTTTTTATTTATTCAGATTATAAAAATATATTTCTACTATCCATATTACACTTTTATCACCATCTCTTCGCCGAACTAGTGCACCTATACAAGTTGCCATTGTATTGGGTGCGTTGGGGACACAAGAGATTTCTTTTATTTGGTTGCAGGGTTGTTTGAGAGAGACCATCTTCATCCTGCGCCTCCCATGGATTGATAAACCTTAGGTCATCCACTTGAGGGAAAATTGCTACTATCCTACAAAACTCTGCGCTTGGAGGCCCAACATGAGTCTACAGGAATAAAGTTGCGTAGTAGACATCAGAAGAACACCACGAAATCCAACTATATTAACATAGCTCGCGGTACATCAAGATTGTGCCAAATCAAGAACACGAGAGAGAGAGAGAGAGAGAGAGAGATAAAACACATAGTAGTGGTTCATACCCTCAGCCCCGAGGGTGAACTACTCCCTCCTCATCATGGTGGCTGTCAGGATGATGAAGATGGCCTCCGGTGATGATTTCCCCCTCCGCAGGGTGCCGGAATGGGGTCCCAATTGGTTTTTTGTGGCTATAGAGGCTTGCGGCGGCGGAACTTCTCATTTAGGGTTCTTTTCAGAGGTTACTGCATATATATGGGTATTTGGCGTTGGAATCAAGTCAGGGGGGTGCCCGAGGGCCCCACAAGCTCGGGAGGCGCGCCCTGGGGGTGGGCGCGCCCCCCAGGCTTGTGGCCTCCTCGGTGACCTCCCGGTCCAGCTCCAGCGCTCCGTGGGTCTCTTCTGGTACATAAATGATCACCGTAAATTTTCAGCCCATTCTGAGAACTTTTATTTCTACACAAAAAAAGACACCACAGTAGTTCTGCTAAAAACAACGTTAGTCCGGGTTAGTTATAAGCAAATCATACCAAAACCATATAAAATCATTGTAAACATGGCATGAATACTTCATAAATTATAAATACATTGAGACGTATCAACATCCCCAAGCTTAATTCTTGCTCGTCCTTGAGTAGGTAAATGATAAGAGAAACGATTTATGAAGTGTGAATGCTAGCATAGTGCATTAATTTGATCAATGATAGTTCCAAACACTTATTCTAGCATCGTTATTTATCATAAACAATAGCTCATCTCATAAAACTTCTCATGATCAAGTAACAAGTTATTCACATGTTAAAGCATAGGCCAGAAACTTTCTTGAAAACTAACAAACTATGTTCTCGGTCATCAAACAATTGCAATTCATCTTATTTTCAGGAAGGGTCTCTGTAAGAGCTTTGATTTAGCAAATTCCACATACTCAACTATCATATAGTCTTCCATGATTGCTGACACTCAAAGCATATTTTTAGAACAAATAGCATCCATCGAACACAAAGAAAGATAGGGGCTTAATGTTTCGCCTCCCAACTTATTTATCATACAGATAATTGTCAACTTTTTCAGATAAGTAAATAAGCGGACCTCCTTTCCAGAGATCAAGTTTCTACTGGACTAACCACGGGTTTTGATCACAAAGTTCTAAGGTCAATTCTCTAATGAGAACAGACTCTGTCCACAAGGGTCATCAAGCCAACTATATGCAAGGACCCAGTCCCACATTCCCGCTCGTGTTCCGTTTTCCTTGTGGTTCCAGTAGTCGAGCATAGCGACATCATCCAAGCCAAACACGTCTCCTTAGTAAAGGGTCTTCTCGCGCAAATAATATCAAAAACATAACAACTGAATTCGCTTAATGCATGTCACCCGCCCGCTCTCAATACAACATACGAGAACTACTAACTTACGCCATATGCATTAGTTACGTTAGCGTGGGTTGGCGGTTCTCATGCCAAAGGGGAAGATCTCGGAATCCCCATGAATAAGATCAAACCTTATTCCATGCTATTTCCATAAGATTATTCTTACTTATTCATAAGCAAGCCCTCGAGAGGGCCCCCGGCACTGTTGTACTGACCAAGAGGTCTGATTCAATTGAAACACATGAGCTAGCTATTGATCGGCTTTAGTCCTCTGTGAAGTTCAATCAACCATTTGAGTCCATTTTGAGAAAATAGTAAGACTTCGAATTGCACCACACCATTCCATCCCGATTTGGTGGTTAAACTCTACCGCGATGACGATACTGTATGGGAGGTCCTGCGGCAAAATAGCTCGATGCCAGAATGATAAAAAGCTTAACACCTCTTATTTGACTTTTTCACTAATTTGAAATAAGACAAATATCCAAATCTAAAATGAAAAGGTCGTCTTATTCAAAACCTCAATCATCACATCCCCTCTCTCCCACTTCACACCTCGGAACGCACTGTTCTTATAGAGAGAAAGGCGATTTACCATCTTCTTAACCTGAAATTAAGGGGTACCCCCGGGAAGAGATCCAGTGGACCCAGGCCCTTCAATGCCTCCCTCTGGACCCACTAACTCGGAAGAGCTATTCAAAGCTTTTTTGGCTGACTGTGAGGACGCCTCTGCATCCCGGGAGCAGACTGCTCCCCGGAAGCTGTGGTCAGTCAAATAATAATTCATGATCAAATATATTTGAATGTCCATATATGGTTGGATCTTTCCCCACCACATGATACTTGAAAACTAGAGAATAATTGAGGTTGAAATGAGAAGGAATACTACTGACTCTTGCATAAATGTAAAAGATAGGCTCTTCGTAGAGGGAAGCAGGGATTCGCAGAGGTGCCAGAGCTCGAAGCTTTTAAAACAAAGATGAATATAATTTTGAGAGGTATGCTTTCATTGTCAACGTAACGACCGAGAGTTCCCAATATCTTCCATGCTAGACAAATTATAGGTGGTTCCCAAACAGAAAGGTAAAGTTTTTACCCCCCTCCAGTAACAAACACAAGCCATGGCTAGCCGAATCCTCAGGTGCCCTCCATACCAACAACGATCCGGGGGAGTTGTGTGATGTCTACTACGCAACCTTCTTCTTGTAGACTCGTGTTGGGCCTCCAGGCGTAGAGTTTTGTAGGACAGTAGCAAATTTCCCTCAAGTGGATGACCTAAGGTTACCGATGAACGAAGACGACAGAGAGGATGCCATCCAGGGCATCCCCAAGCTTAGGCTCTTGGTTGTCCTTTAATATTACCTTGGGGTGCCTTGGGAATCCCCAAGCTTAGGCTCTTGCCACTCTTTATTCTGTAGTCCATCAAAACTTCACCCAAAACTTGAGAAATTCACAACACAAAACTCAACAGAAAACTCATAAGCTCCATTTCACTTTGGTACAGTCAAGACAAGATTCATAATTTTTCTCACATGATGCCTACCGTACCCTATCATTTCTACAATTTATATTAAGCAATATAAGCCATAGAAACAAGAAAACAAGCAAACTGTGCATCGAAAATAGAATCTGTCAAAAATAGAACAGTCTGTAAAGATCTGAATCGAAATCATACTTCTGTAACTCCAAAAATTCTGAAAAATTAGGACAATCTATAAAATTTGTATATCAATCTTGTGTAAAAAATTCAGATCACACGTTCCAGTGAATTTTCAAAATTCCTGGACTAGGAGAAAAAGTTTCTGTTTTTGCAGAGAATCAAGTCAACTATCATTCATACTATCCCAAAGGCTTTACTTGGCACTTTATTGGAACAAAAGCTATAAAACATGATTAATACAATAGCTTAATCATGGGAACACACAAAAACATTAGGTATAAATATTGGGTTGTCTCCCAACAAGCGCTTTTCTTTAATGCCTTTCTAGCTAGGCATGATGATTTCAATGATGCTCGCATAAAAGTAAAGAATTGAAACACAAAGATAGCATCATGAAACATATGTGGCAAGCACATTTAAGTCTAACCCACTTCCTATGCATAGTGATTTTGTGAACAAACAACTTATGGGAACAAGAATCAACTAGTATAGGAAGGCAAAACAAGATGACTTCAAAACTTTCAACACATAGAGAGGAAACTTGGTATTATTGAGATATGTAAAAGCATATGTTCCTCTCTCATAATAATTTTCAGTGGAATCATGAATGAATTAAACAATATAACCATCACATAAAGCATTACTTTCATGATCCATAAGCATAGAAATTTTACTACTCTCCACACAAGCAAAATTCTTCTCATTCGGAATAGTGGGAGTATCATACGAAACTCGAATACTATAAATTGTTTCCACATTAAAAGAGTAATGTTCAGAAAAAGGGTAATCATAATCATGACAATTTTTATAAATATAATCATCACTACTTTTTATAACACAAGTGTCATCACAATAATCATCATAAGTAGCAACTTTGTTCTCATCAAAATCAATTGAAACCTCTTCCAAGATAGTGGAATCATTACTAAATAAAGTCATGACCTCTCCAAATCCACTTTTATCATTATAATAAGATTCAACACTCTCCAAAATAGTGGGATAACTATTATCTAAAGTTGACGCTCTTCCAAGTCCACTTTCATAAATATTGCAATCATCGTAAGTAGGAGGCATGCTATCATCATAATAAATTTGCACGTCAAAACTTGGGGGACTAAAAATATCATCTTCATTAAACATAGCATCCCCTAGCTTGGGACAAACATTAATTGCAGCAAATAAATTCTCAAACATGTCATTCTCATCAAACATAGCATCCCCAAGCTTGTGGCTTTGCATATCATTAGCATCATGGATATTCAAAGAATTCATACTAACAACATTGGAATCATGCTCATCATTCAAAGATTTAGTGCCAAACATTTTATAGACTTCTTCTTCTAACACTTGAGCACAATTTTCCTTTCCATCATTTTCACGAAAGACATTAAAAAGATGAAGCATATGAGGCAACCTAAATTCCATTTTTTTGTAATTTTCTTTATAGACTAAACTAGTGATAAAACAAGAAACTAAATGATTCGGTTGCAAGATCTAAAGATATACCTTCAAGCACTAACCTCCCCAGCAACGGCGCCAGAAAAGATCTTCGTTGACGGGATGTGAGTGCCGCTAACCTAGCCTCCCCGGCAACGGCGCTAGAAAAGAGATTGATGTCTACCACACAACCTTCTTCTTGTAGACTCGTGTTGGATCTCCAAGCGCAGAGTTTTGTATGACAGTAGCAAATTTTAGTCAAGTGGATGACCTAAGGTTTATCAATCCGTGGGAGGTGTAGGATGAAGATGGTCTCTCTCAAACAACCCTAGAAACAAATAACAAAGAGTCTCTTGTGTCCCCAACACACCCAATACAATGGTAAATTGTATAGGTGCACTAGTTCGGCAAAGAGATGGTGATACAACCATAATATGGATAGTAGATACAGGTTTTTGTAATCTGAAAAATATAAAAACAGCAAGGTAGCAAGTAGTAAAAGTGAGCGAAAACGGTATTGCAATGCTTGGAAACAAGGCCTAGGGTTGATACTTTCACTAGTGCAAGTTCTCTCAACAACGATAACATAATTAGATCATATGGCAATCCCTCAATGTGCGACAAAAGTCACTCCAAAGTTCCTATCACGGAGAACATAAGATGAAATTGCTTGTAGGGTACGAAACCACCTCAAAGTTATTCTTTCCGATCAATCCATTGAGCTATTCCTATAAATGTCACAAACAGCCCTAGAGTTCATAGTAAATAACACCATATGACACACATCAATCAACCCTAATGTCACCTAGATACTCCAATGTCACCACAAGTATCTGTGGGTCAATTATACGATATGCATCAAACAACTTCAGATTCATAATATTCAATCTAGCACAAAAAACCTCAAAGAGTGCCCCAAGATTTCTACCAGAGAAACAAGGACGAAAACGTGCATCAACCCCTATGCATAGATTACCCCAATGTCACCTCGGGAATCCGCAAGTTGAGTGCCAAAACATACATCAAGTTAATCAATATAATACCCCATTGTCACCACGGGTATACCACGCAAGACATACATCAAGTGTTCTCAAATCCATAACAGTATTCAAATCCAATAATAGTGAAACCTCAAAGGTAAAACTCAATTCATCACAAGAAGGTAGAGGGGGACAAACACCATATGATCCAACTATAATAACAAAGCTCGCGGTACATCAAGATTGTGCCAAATCAAGAACACGAGAGAGAGAGAGAGAGAGAGAGAGATCAAACACATAGCTACTGGTACATACCCTCAGCCCCGAAGGTGAACTACTCCCTCCTCGTCATGGAGACCACCGGGATGATGAAGATGGCCACCGGTGATGATTTCCCCCTCCGTCAGGGTGCCAGAACGGGCTCCCGAGTGGTTTTTCGTGGCTACAGAGGCTTGCGGCGGCGGAACTCCCGATCTAGGTTTTGTTCTGGAGGTTTTGAGATTTATAGGAGGCGTTGGCGTCGGGGACAAGTCAAGGGGGCCCACGAGGCGACGACAAGGACGGGGGGCGCCCTTCACCCTTGTGGTGGCCTCGGGACTCTTCTCAGATATCTTTTCAATCCAGTATTTTTTATATTTTCCAAAAATATTCTTCGTAAATTTTCAGGTCAATTGGACTCCGTTTGATATTCCTTTTCTGCGAAACTCAAAAACAAGGAAAAAACAGAAACTGGCACTGGGCTCTAGGTTAATAGGTTAGTCCCAAAAATCATATAAAATAGCATATAATACATCCAAGATAGATAATATAATAGCATGGAACAATCAAAAATTATAGATACGTTGGAGACGTATCATTTTGTTTCATTATTATATTTTTATTTTGATTTTCATCATAGGACTGGGCATCCCAATTACCAGCCACTTTGTCGTGGATGACAAGCACAAAAACACTCATTGTGAGAATAACCCACCTAGCATGGAAGATACTGGCCGCTCCATGTCGCTTCATGAGTGATTTGGGCATACAAAACATATTGTTATTTGAAGATTTACAGTTTGGCACATGCAAATTTACTTGGAACGGCAGGTAAATACCGCATATAGGTAGATATGGTGGACTCAAATGGAATAACTTCGGGTTTAAGAAAGTGGATGCACAAGCAGTATTCCCGCTTAGTATAGGTGAAGGCTAGCAAAAGATCCTAAGCAAGTACCACATGTTGGAGGATCCATAACAATATAACTTCTATACAAATATACCCAAACATAACTCATTACGTTGTCTTCCTTGTCCAACTTCAACTAATTTGCTCAAGTTTGAAAATAATTAATGGGGCTCACAATCATAGAAGATGTCCAAGATAGTATATTTATATGTGAAATCTCTCTTCCTTCAATATTCTTTCATGAATTGTTCAAGTGACCAATGTTGTGTTTGCTAACTTTCAATAAATTTTACCATCTATACTTATATGTGAAGTCATTACTCCCCATGGGATAAGCATATTAAACATATATAATTTTAGATTTATGATATTCAATTCATTCAACCATTTACTCATAGGATATAAGTGAAGCACGAGAGTAAATGACAAACTACTCCAAAAAGATGTAAGTGAAGATCAAATGAGTAGTCAAATAATTAAGTAGCTATGTGAAGACTCTCTCATATTTTTTTAGATCTTATGTATTTTATTCAAACAGCAAGCAAAACAAAAAAAATGAGATTCAAAGAATAGCACATATCATGTGAAGGAGCAAAGACTTAGGCTTAACCAAAACCGACCGATCATTGTTGAAGAAGAAAGGTGGGATGCCAACCAGGGCATCCCCAAGCTTAGATGCTTGAGACTTCTTGAAATGTTAACTAGGGATGCCTTGGTCATCCCCAAGCTTGACCTCTTGTGTCTCCTAATTCCTTTCATATCATGGTTTCCCTAATTCTTAAAAACTCACCCACACAAAACTCAACAAGAACTTCGTGAGATGGGTTAGTATAAATCAATGCAAAGCCTTATCATTCTATACTGTAGCAAATCACTAAAATTATAATTTAACATTGCACACTAAATGCCTCTACATATTTAATACTCCTATCGCAAACAATGCAAACATAACAGCAATCTGTCTAAATAGGACAATCTGTAAAGAGTGCAATAATATTCATACTTACCTAACTCCAAAAATTCTTTAAAATTACCACATTGTATAACATTTGTTATATCTCAACGTGTAAAAATTTCAAGATTTTATCATGTCCTGACTATTCACAAATATTCCAAACGTAACAACAAACTTTCTATTTTCAAACAGCAACATATCGACTTGCAAAATAAGCATGGTAAAGGCTATACTTGACATTTTTATTGAAATAAATATGCAAAACATTATTCTAAATAACAGCAAGCAAGTCCTAATAAAATAAAATGACGCTCCAAGCAAAACTCATATCATGTGAGAATAAAAATATAGCTCCAAGTGAGGTTACCGGTGATATTGGAGACGAAAGAGGGGATGCCTTCCGGGGCATCCCCAAGCTTAGTTGCTTGGATCTTCCTTGAATATTATCTTGGGGTGCCTTGGGAATCCCCAATCTTAGGGTCTTGTCACTCCTTATTTTCCTCATATTGATATCTCACCCAAAACTTGAAAACTTCAATCACACAAAACTTAACGGAACTTCGTGAGATGGGTTAGTATGATAAAACAAATCATTCACTTTGGTACTGTCAAGACAAGATTCAAAATTGTTTCCACATAATGCCTAATGTACTCCATCATTTCAAAAATTTATATCACTTAATATAAGCTATGGAAACACTAAAACAAGCAAACTATGTATTGAAAATAGAATCTGTCAAAAACAGAACAGTCTGTAAAGATTTGAATACTGGATACACTTCTGTTGCTCCAAAAATTCTAAACAATTAGAAAAACATAGACAATTTGTATATCAATTATCTGTAAAATTTCAAAAAAAAAATCAACGCTCCAATGATTTAACAATTCTGTTACTGGGCGCAAAATTTCCTGTTTTTGCACACAATCAAGTCAACTATCGTCCACACTATCCCAAAGGCTTTACTTGGTACTTTATTGAAACAAAAGCTATAAAACATGATTACTACAGTAGCTTAATCATGTGAACACACAAAAATAGTAGGGGTAAATGTTGGGTTGTCTCCCAACAAGAGCTTTTCTTTAATGCCTTTCTAGCTAGGCATGATGATTTCAATGATGCTCACATAAAACATATGAATTGAAACATAATGGAAGCATCATGAAGCAAATGACTAGCACATTTAAGCCTAACCCACTTCCTATGCATAGGGATTTTGTGAGCAAACAATTTATGGGAGCAAGAACCAACTAGCATAGGAAGGCAAAACAAGAAGTACTTCAAGATTTTCAACACATATAGAGGAAACTTGATATTATTAAGATATGTAAAAGCATATGTTACTCTCTCTTAATAATTTTTAGTAGCATCAAGAATGAATTCAAAAATATAACTATCACATAAAGCATTCTTTTCATGATGCATAAGCATATAATTTTTATTACTCTCCACATAAGCAAATTTCTTCTCATTCATAATAGTGGGAGCAAATTCAATGAAATAACTATCATGTGATACTTGATTGGCATAATCCAATTGAAAATTAAAACCATGATGAAAAGTTCCATGGTTATCATTATTCTTTATAGCATACATGTCATCACAATAATCATGTAGCGACCAGACCTCAAACAGTCTAGTCTCTGTGCATCAGTGTCATCCCTGGATCGGTAATGCTGACACGCACAGTACTTGAAGGATTTATAACAGAGTAGCAATCACACACTTATTAAATCGAATAGTCTCTAGAGAGAACTTATTACAATAAATATGGCTTAAGGCCATCTAAATACGATAACAGCGGAAGGCTTGGAAGATAAAGTGAGTCCATCAACTCCAACGGCATCACTGAGTGTAAGACCACGACCTATGGCACCTTACTCGTCGTCTGAAAAGTCTGCAACATGACCGTTGCAGCCCGAAAACGAGTCAGCACATGGAATATGCTGGCAAAGTAACACATAGAGAGTAATGAACAGAATAATGCTATCTCTACATGCATATATGGCTGGTGGAAAGCTCTATGGGTATAGTTTTGCGAAAAGCCAAATTTTCCCTACAGCAAAGAAATAAATTTTATTTAACTATCATGGTGGTTGTTAAACATTGAGAAGGTACCTCCAACTCAATCCCAATTAAGAACGTGATTAACCCAATCAAATTAAATTAAGTAACATAATGATGAGATTCACATGATAATCCAAGAACTAGATAATCAAGATGTCCATAACCGGGGACACGGCTAACCATGATTAGTTTGTACACTCTGCAAAGGTTTGCGCACTTTTCCCCACAAGACTCGATCTCCTGCGTTTGATTTCTCGCACTACATGGTGTTTGAGAAACGGATGACCGAGACACAGTCTTTCAGAAACAATAACTCTTTACTCCGGGTGGACAGTTACACCTAACTTCCCCTACATCTGCTAGCCCACCACTGAAAGAGGTCATGCAACATACTCAACTATGCTAGAGCCCATAATAGCTTGTGGCTGCACATGGAAGTTTCTAGCATGAATAATCTCATGATCCCTTTGAGCCTGGGTGGCGGTCCATAGGATAATCTCACGGGTACTCTGGGATATCCAAAAATACAGGCAACACTGGGTTCCCCAGGTGCCTCAATCCACCCAGATGTGAATTAAAGTAACCACCTTAAGTTGAACCATTAATTAACATCCTCACATCTGTCATGGAAATTCACTCAGACCCAATCCACGTCTACGAGCATAGCATAGCAATATAAGCAAACGTAGAAGTAACTCCCAACGGTTTGATAATAAACAGGGCAATAGGTACTACCTCATTTACTTCCCAAAACCCACATATTAAACAGTTCCTAACCATGCAATAGTTTGAGGGCTGATCTAATGCAATAAAACTGGGTGGTAAAGAGGTATGATCAAAGTGTTACTTGCCTTGCTGATGATCCGTGAAACCTAGAGACTCGTAGTAGCACGCTTCGCACTCCGGGTACTCTATCGCAAACAAACAATACATACATAAGCAAGGGTGCATGGGTAAAACTCAAAATGAGAGATCTAACCAGAAAGTTCAACTTAGGAACTCCGGTTTGCAAAAAGAATCAAATCGAACGAAGCAACGAAACTCAAACGGCAAAAGAAACAATCTCCATTTACTAATCTGGACCTAAGTCAAATTTTACAGTAGCAAAAACTTGTTTAAGTTGGTTAAACGGAAAGAGGGTTTCGAGATGAAACTCTAGGCGCTTGAATCGCCTGATTCCGATAAACGAGCGAAAAGTTATACTAAAACGAAAAACAGATCGAAAATCGCGATCGAAAATAATCGCGAAAAATCCAAGAAAAAGAAAAACTGACGAACAGGCTAACGAACGAACGTTCGCTGTCTGCGGTTAAACGACGAAAACCGTTCGTTAAAAAGAACGTATGGACGAACGTCCGCAAAATAAATAAACCAAAAAAAAACCGAACCGAGAAAAAAAATAAAAAAACGAATCTAGGGTTTTCGCGAAAAAAACCGATCAGTTTTCAGAGAAAACCGGCGGTCGGGCGGGGCGGCGGCGGCTACCTCCGGCGGGCGGGACGGCGGCGGCTCCGGCGACGGCGGGCAGCTCCAGCGGGGTCGTCAGGACGGCGGGGCGGCGGCGGGTGGCGGCGGGACGACGGGGCGGCGGCAGCGGCGTCGGGCGGCGGCTCCGGCGTCGGCGGCGGCAACCGGCGGCGGCTCCGGCGTCGGCGGCGGCAACCGGCGGCGGCAGCGGCGGCGGTGGCGCCGGGCGCGGTTAGGGTTAGGGTTTGCAGGGGCAGCGACTTGGGCTGGCGTCGGGGTCGGGCCGCGGCCTTTTAAAGGGGCCGGCCGGACGAGTCCGGGTCGGGTACCGTGGACTCTTTTTTTTTAATATTCCACGCATAAAAACAAATAAAAGAAATACTAAACAAACTCCAAAAATCCCGAAATAAATTTTCCCCGTCCTCTAAAACCAAGCCGGACAAGATGAACATTTATTTGGGCCTAAAATGAAATTTTGAAAAACGCATATTTTTCCTAGGCAAATAAAATAGCGATAAAATCCGAAATAAAATCTTATTTGATTTTATTATTAGATCCTCAATATTTATTTATTTTGGGAAAGTCATTTTATTCCCTCTCTCTTATTTTTATTATTGAAATAATTGAAGATAAAATAAATCAAATCAAATGATCCCATTTTCAAAATTTGAGAAAACCCAAATATGAAAATAACGAAATCCCCACTCTCTCCGTGGGTCCTTGAGTTGCGTAGAATTTCTAGGATCTAGCCAAGATGCAAAAAAAAATATGATATGCAATGATGGTCTATTGTATAACATTCCAAATTGAAAATTTGGGATGTTACAAACCTACCCCCCTTAAGATGAATCTCGCCCTTGAGATTCGGGTTGGATAGAAAATAGGTGAGGGTGGTCCTTCCATAGATCTTCCTCTCGCTCCCAGGTGGCTTCATCCTCGGTATGGTGGCTCCACTGAACTTTGCAAAACTTGATAACCTTGCTGCAGGTGACCCTGCTGGCAAACTCAAGAATCTTAACTGGTTTCTCCTCGTAGGTCAGATCGCTATCCAACTGAATCGCTTCCAGGGGCACTGTATCTCTCAGAGGAATATCAGCCATCTCTGCGGGGCACTTCTTCAACTGAGAAACATGGAACACATCGTGAACTCCTGACAATCCTTCGGGCAATTCCAATTTGTAAGCAACTTCTCCCATACACTCCAAAACTTTGTATGGTCCTACAAAACGTGGTGCTACTTTCCCTTAACTCCAAAACGCTTAACTCCTCGAAGTGGGGACACACGAAGATAAACTCTGTCTCCGACTTCGTAAACTGTCTCCTTGTGTTTAGAATCCGCATAACTCTTCTGCCTGGACTGGGCTACCTTGAGCCTATCGTGAATCAGCTTAACCTTCTCTTCAGACTCTTTAATCAAATCTGGTCCAAACAACTGACGGTCTCCAACTTCGTCCCACAACAACGGTGTCCTGCATCTCCTTCCGTACAAAGCTTCGAAAGGGGCCATCTTCAAACTGGATTGGTAGCTATTGTTGTAAGAAAACTCTGCATACAGTAAATTATCATCCCAACTGGATCCATAATCTAGCGCACAAGCTCTCAGCATGTCCTCCAAAATCTGATTGACTCTCTCGGTCTGTCCGTCTGTCTGTGGATGAAAGGTTGTACTGAACTCTAGCCTGGTACCCAAAGTCTCGTGCAACTGATGCCCGAACTTTGAGGTAAACTGGGTTCCTCTATCTGATACAATGGTCCTTGGAACTCCATGCAGACATACGATCCTGGTCATGTATATCTTTGCCAACTTAGCACTAGTATAAGTGGTCTTTACTGGGATGAAATGAGCTACCTTCGTCAAACGATCGACTACAACCCATATCGATTCATAGCCTGAACGAGTCCTGGGAAATCCCATGATAAAATCCATGCCTAGTTTATCCCACTTCCATTCGGGTATCGGCAATGGTTGTAGCAATCCTGCTGGCTTCTGATGCTCTGCCTTCACTCTCTGACATACATCACAAACTGCTACATACTCCGCAATATCCTTCTTCATTCTGGTCCACCAGAAACTGTCTTTTAAATCCAGGTACATCTTGGTATTTCCTGGGTGAATTGAATACAGTGAATCATGGGCCTCTTGCAAGATCAACTTCCTAATCTCTGTATCATTGGGCACATAAACGCGGTCCTCAATCCATAAGGTATCGTGCTCATCCTCACGAAATCCCTTGGCTTTTCCTTTGCTCATCCTTTCCTTTATCTCAGCAATATCCTTGTCTGTCTTCTGAGCTTCTCTGATCTTATCCATCAAAGTAGACTGAATCTCCAATGCTGCTACAAAGCCTCTTGGAACTATTTCCAAACATAGTTCACGAAGATCTTCGGCTAACTCCTTGGGTAACTCTCCGGTCATGAGTGTGTTGACATGGCTCTTGCGGCTCAACGCATCAGCTACTACGTTAGCCTTCCCTGGGTGATAATGCAATCTCATATCATAATCCTTGATGAGCTCCAACCATCTCCTTTGCCTGAGATTCAACTCCTTCTGCGTGAAAATGTACTTCAAACTCTTGTGATCCGTGTACACCTCACAATGGTTTTCGATGAGAAAATGTCTCCACGTCTTCAACGCATGCACTATGGCTGCTAACTCCAAATCATGTGTAGCATAATTCAACTCATGGGGTTTAAGTTGTCGTGAGGCATACGAAACAACTCTTCCCTCCTGCATTAGCACTGCTCCAAGTCCTCGACGAGAAGCGTCGCAATATACTTCATAATCCTTGCGTTGATCTGGCAAAATCAACACTGGTGCTGTAACTAAACATTTCTTCAACTCCTGGAAACTAACCTCACATTCCTCCGTCCAATTGAACTTGGTGTCCTTCTTCAACAACTCGGTCATAGGTTTTGCAATCTTCGAGAAATTCTCAATGAATCTCCGATAGTATCCTGCGAGTCCAAGAAAACTCCAGATCTCTCCAACTGACGTGGGTGATTCCCAATTTGTCACAGTGTTAACCTTGGTGGGATCTACTGCTATTCCTTCTCCGGATATAACATGTCCAAGGAATCCAACTTCCTTTAACCAAAACTCGCACTTGCTGAACTTGGCATATAACTGATGTTCTCTAAGCTTTCCAAGTACCAAACGCAAATGCTCCTTATGCTCTTCTTCATTATTCGAGTAGACCAGAATATCATCAATGAACACTACGACGAACTTATCCAAAAACTCCATAAACACTTTGTTCATCATGTTCATGAAATAGGCAGGTGCGTTAGTCAGGCCAAATGACATAACGGTGTACTCATATAGCCCATACCTTGTGGTAAAAGTTGTCTTGGGTATATCCTGCTCTCGAATCTTCAACTGGTGGTATCCTGATCGCAAATCAATCTTGGAAAATACTTTAGCTCCTTGTAGTCGGTCAAACAGATCATTGATCATCGACAGTGGGTACTTGTTCTGATTGTTACTTCATTCAATCCACGATAATCAACAACCATCCTCAACGATCCATCTTTCTTCTCCACTAGAAGTATTGGTGATCCCCAAGGTAACGAACTTGGGCGAATATATCCTTTATCCAATAACTCCTTAATCCGCTTCTTAATTTCTTCCAAATCCTTAGCGGGCATCCTGTACGGTCTCTTAGATATCGGCCCTGTGTCTGGCAAAAGCTCAATCAAGAACTCAATGTCTCTATCCGGTGGCATGCCTGGCAACTCCTCGGGAAATACGTCAGGGAAATCCTTCATCACTGGCACTTCCTCCTGTACAACTCCTGATAAGGAATTCACTTGAGTCCTCTTCGGCACATGCCGGGATACATACTTAATCCTTCTTCCTTCTGGGGTAGTAAGCAGATTGTCTTACTGGCGCAATCGATGTTTCCTCCATACATCGATAGCAAATCCATTCCCAAAATCACATCCAAACCTTGCGACTCCAAAACTATTAGGTCTGAGGGGAAAACATGCCTACCTATGGCCAATGGCATCTGAAAACATCCTTGGCTTGCCATATACTCTGCTCCTGGCAAGGTTACTAACATAGGTGTTCTAAGAACTTTGGTGGGTAACTTATACTTATCCACAAATCCCCTTGATATGTATGAATGTGATGCACCAGTATCAAAAGAACGATTGCAGTAAATGACTTAACCAAAAACTTACCTATTACTGCATCAGGCTGTGCTTCAACCTCCTCCACGCTAACGTGGTTCACCTGTCCCCTGTTGAAAGGGTTCGGCTTCTTCCCCGAGCTTCCATTGCCATTTCCATTCTTAGCTTCCGGACATTCAGTTGCATAATGTCCAGTCTTCTGGCACTTGAAACAAGTAATGTGGCTCAGATCCCTCTTGGCTGGGGTTGATGGGTTGGTACGGTTCTGTCTGTTGCTTCCTCCGTTCCCATTGCCATTCTTGGGGCCACTATGATTGTGCGAGCTCCCTCCATTGTGATTGTGACCTCCATGGTTATGCTGAAGGTGTCCTCCCGAGTTCGGGGTAAAACGAGGCTTCTGATGAGCTCCTGTACTGTACTTTCCTTGTCCATACTTCCTCTTACGGCTCTCAATCTGCTGCTACTTCCCTTCAATCATGAGAGCTCTGTCTACCAACTCCTGGTAGTTGTTAAAAGTTGCCACCATCAACTGCATGCTCAGCTCATCATTCAGTCCTTTCAGAAACTTCTCCTGCTTAGCTGCATCCGTAGCAACATCATCTGGGGCATAACGTGCTAACTTACTGAAATCCTCCACGTATTGGCCAACGGTACGTCCTCCTTGGCGTAAGTTGCGAAACTCACGCTTCTTCATGGCCATAGCTCCTGCTGAAACATGGGCAGTACAGAAAGCTTGCTGAAACTGGTCCCATGTGACAGTGTCAATGGGGTGAGTGGCTGTGTAATTCTCCCACCATGATGTTGCGGGTCCATCAAGCTGATGTGCGGCAAAACGCAGTCTCTCTGCATCTGTGCATGCCGCAGTGGTCAATTCCCTTCCAATCTTGCGGAGCCAATCATCTGCAACAATCGGCTCGGTGCTGCTGGAAAACACCGACGGATTCAGCCTCAAGAAACGGGCTAAGTGATCAACAGGTGGTGGTGGTGGTGGGTTGTTGTTGCCTTGGTTCTGAACTAGCACTTGCATCAGGGCATTATGCTGCTGAATCAACTGAGTGATCTCCAGTGGGAAAACAAATCCGGTGTCGCGTCTCGGAGGCATCTGATGGGTTTAGAAAAGATGAGAAAATAGGATAGAATGAGATCTATAGGGAAAACACTACCCATATGCACATGAGACAAACACAATCATATCACTCCAATCAATTCAAACAAGGCATACAATCGATCTAACTATCGTTACAAAGTGCTTGGACTATACTATATACATGGGGAAAATACTACTACTAATTTGGTGGTCTACTAGAAATTTTGATCGGTCAAAGACTCCATGATATCTGCTCCGGCTTCATCCTCCAAATCATCATCACTGGGGTCCGAGTCGGTGTCGTCGATGATGATGTAGTTCTCTGGACAAGTAGAATCGTCGTCATCTCCTCCTGGTGCTGGGTCTCCCATGAATACTCCGATCTTCTTTATCACGTCGTCATTCTTCTCCAATAATGTTGCGATTTCCTCCTCATATCCATCGCGTGTAGACTTGAGTTCTTCCTCCAGCTCCGTGATCCTGGTCATTGCTTTCTTCAGATCTATCATGCCTGCGCACATCTGGTTCTCCTGGCGACGAATGTGCTGGTTTAACTCCTGAATGAAAGCTGCAATAGATCTATCCTTCCTGGTGCTGATCATCTCCCATTGCTCGTCTCGGCGCCCACAAATCTGATAGATAGTATCCTTGAGATCATTGTGGTACACTTCTCCAATGCGTCCCATGGTGATGTGGGCTGCCATGCTCTTTCCTGAACTTCAGGTTGGTGCATCAAAGGAAAACTCTATGGGCTTAGTGACTGGCATGAACGTCCTTCCTGGAACTTGAACTTGAATCATCCAGCGCTCCTCTTCTGGTAGTGTGGCATTGTAGGTCCCGGTGAAGCTTGGTATTCCGATGTTCAGGTACCTAGTAACTTCCTTCAAGTGTCATCCAAAAGGTGTATCCTCATCCGGTTGCGCGAACTTGTTCCTTGCATCCGCCATCCTAAAAGAGTGGAAGAAAGGAGAGGAGTCAGAAATGAGCAGAGAGTAGTGATCTAGGGCTTTAGCTTAGTGGTCGTGTCCTACAGTGAGCATGTGCTCTGATACCATCTTGTAGCGACCAGACCTCAAACAGTCTAGTCTCTGTGCATCAGTGTCATCCCTGGATCGGTAATGCTGACACGCACAGTACTTGAAGGATTTATAACAGAGTAGCAATCACACACTTATTACATCGAATAGTCTCTAGAGAGAACTTATTACAATAAATATGGCTTAAGGCCATCTAAATACGATAACAGCGGAAGGCTTGGAAGATAAAGTGAGTCCATCAACTCCAACGGCATCACCGAGTATAAGACCACGACCTATGGCACCTTACTCGTCGTCTGAAAAGTCTGCAACATGAACGTTGCAGCCCGAAAACGGGTCAGCACATGGAATATGCTGGCAAAGTAACACATAGAGAGTAATGAACATAATAATGCTATCTCTACATGCATATATGGCTGGTGGAAAGCTCTATGGGTATAGTTTTGCGAAAAGCCAAATTTTCCCTACAGCAAAGAAATAAATTTTATTTAACTATCGTGGTGGTTGTTAAACATTGAGAAGGTACCTCCAACTCAATCCCAATTAAGAACGTGATTAACCCAATCAAATTAAATTAAGTAACATGATGATGAGATTCACATGATAATCCAAGAACTAGATACTCAAGATGTCCATAACCGGGGACATGGCTAACCATGATTAGTTTGTACACTCTGCAGAGGTTTGCGCACTTTTCCCCACAAGACTCGATCTCCTCCGTTTGATTTCTCGCACTACATGGTGTTTGAGAAACGGATGACCGAGACACAGTCTTTCAGAAAAAAATAACTCTTTACTCCGGGTGGACAGTTACACCTACTTTCCCCTACATCTGCTAGCCCACCACTGAAAGAGGTCATGCAACATACTCAACTATGCTAGAGCCCATAATAGCTTGTGGCTGCACACGAAAGTTTCTAGCATGAATAATCTCATGATCCCTTTGAGCCTGGGTGGCGGTCCATAGGATAATCTCACGGGTACTCCGGGATATCCAAAAATACAGGCAACACTGGGTTCCCCAGGTGCCTCAATCCACCCAGATGTGAATTAAAGTAACCACCTTAAGTTGAACCATTAATTAACATCCTCACATCTGTCATGGAAATTCACTCACACCCAATCCACGTCTACGAGCATAGCATAGCAATATAAGCAAACGTAGAAGTAACTCCCAACGGTTTGATAATAAACAGGGCAATAGGTACTACCTCATCTACTTCCCAAAACCCACATATTAAACAGTTCCTAACCATGCAATAGTTTGAGGGTTGATCTAATGCAATAAAACTGGGTGGTAAAGATGTATGATCAAAGTGTTACTTGCCTTGTTGATGATCCGTGAAACCTAGAGACTCGTAGTAGCACGCTTCGCACTCCGGTTACTCTATCACAAACAAACAATACATACATAAGCAAGGGTGCACGGGTAATACTCAAAATAAGAGATCTAACCAGAAAGTTCAACTTAGGAACCCCGGTTTGCAAAAAGAATCAAATCGAATGAAGCAACAAAACTCAAACGGTGAAAGAAACAATCTCCGTTTACTAATCTGGACCTAAGTCAAATTTTACAGTAGCAAAAACTTGTTTAAGTTGGTTAAACGGAAAGAGGGTTTCGAGATGAAACTCTAGGCGCTTGAATCGCCTGATTCCGATTAGGGTTAGGGTTTGCGGGGGCGGCGACTTGGGCTGGCGGCGGGGTCGGGCCGCGGCCTTTCAAAGGGGCCGGCCGGACGAGTCCGGGTCGGGTACGGCCCGGCTAAGGCGGTGGACTCTTTTTTTTAATATTCCGCGCAGAAAAACAAATAAAAGAAATACTAAACAAACTCCAAAAATCCCGAAATAAATTTTCCCCGTCCTCTAAACACAAGACGGACAAGATGAACATTTATTTTGGCCTAAAATGAAATTTTGAAAAACGCATATTTTTCCTAGGCAAATAAAATAGCGATAAAATCCGAAATAAAATCTTATTTGATTTTATTATTAAATCCCAATATTTCTTTATTTTGGGAAAGTCATTTTATTCCCTCTCTCTTCTTTTTATTATTGAAATAATTGAAGATAAAATAAATAAAATCAAATGATCCTATTTTCAAAGTTTGAGAAAACCCAAATATGAAAATAACGAAATCCCCAACTCTCTCTGTGGGTCCTTGAGTTGCGTAGAATTTCTAGGATCTAGCCAAGATGCAAAAAAAAAATATGATATGCAATGATGATCTATTGTATAACATTCCAAATTGAAAATTTGGGATGTTACAAATCATCATATATAGCAACTTTGTTCTCATAATCAATTGGAAAATCTTCCAAAATAGTGGATTCATCATTAAATAAAGTCATGACCTCTCCAAATCCACTTTTATAATTATTACAATAAGATTCAACACCCTCCAAAATAGTGGGATCTTTAGTACCTAGAGTTGACACTCTTCTAAACCCACTTTCATCAATATAATCATCATAAATAGGTGGCATGATTTCATCATAACAAATTTGCACATGAAAACTTGGGGGACTAAAAATATCATCTTCATCAAACATAGCATCCCCAAGCTTATGCCTTTGCATATCATTAGTGTAATGGATATTCATAGCAAGCATACTAACAACATTGTAATCATGCTCATCATTCATATATTTTATGCCAAACATTTTATTAAATTCTTCTTCTATCAATTGAGCACAATTTTCCCTTCCATCATTTTCACGAAAGACATTATAAAGATGAATAATACGAGGCAAACTCATTTTCATTTTTGTGTAGTTTTATTTTATAAACCAAACTAGTGATAAAACAAGAAACTAAAAGATTCAATTTCAAGATCTAAAGATATACCTTCAAGCACTCACCTCCCCGGCAACGGTGATGCGGTTGAACTACATCGGTATTTCCCCAAAGAGGAAGGGATGATGCAGCATAGCTACGATAGGTAAGACCAAGGTTATCGAACCAGTGGGAGAACCACGCAACACTATGTAAACGGTACCCGCACACAAAGAACAAATACTTGCAACCCGACGTGAAAGAGGGGTTGTCAATCCCTCCTGGGTAAAAGATAGATAAAATTGTAGTAGATTGGATAAATAGATCTCGCGGGAACGCGAGATAAAAAAATTTCATCAAAGTATTTTTGGGTTTTTGGATTAATAGATCTGAAAATAAAAGCGAATAAAAATAGATCTCGAAGGCAAATATGATAAAGAAGAGACCTGGGGGCCGTAGATTTCACTAGTGGCTTCTCTCGAGAAAAATAGCATACGACGGGTAAACAAATTACTGTTGGGTAATTGATAGAACTTCAAATAATTATGACGATATCCACGCAATGATCATTATATAGGCATCACGTCCAAGATTAGTAGACCGACTCCTGCCTGCATCTACTACTATTACTCCACATCGACCGCTATCCAGCATGCATCTAGTGTATTAAGTTCATGAAAAACGGAGTAATTCAATAAGAATGATGACATGATGTAGACAAGATCTATTCATGTAGGAATAGACCCCCATCTTGTTATCCTTAATAGCAACGATACATACGTTTCATTTCCCTTTCTGTCACTGGGATTGAGCACCGTAAGATCGAACCCATCACAAAGCACCTCTTCCCATGGCAAGAAAAATCGATCTAGTCGGCCTAACTAAACCAAAGATTCGAAGAAGAAATACAGAATTTTTGAGACGTATCAACATCCCCAAGCTTAATTCCTGCTCGTCCTCGAGTAGGTAAAATGATAAAAACAGAATTTTTGATGTGGAATGTTGCCTAACATGTTCATCACATATCCTTTCTTTGTAGCATGGACATTTGGACGTTTATATGATTCAAAGCAATAGTCTAGTTTTAACATGAAGATTTCAATACTCAAGCATATCAACAAGCAACCATGTCTTTCAAAATATCAACACTAAAGCAAGTTATCCCTAGCCAATTATGCTCAATCATTGATCCATTCATGAAATACACTCGCATATTAGCTACATCCAATGCTCAAGTACGATCATAGTACCCCTTAGTTGGTGCTTTATAAGAGAAGATGGAGACTCAAATAAAAGTAAAAATTGCATAAAGTAAATAGAAAGGCCCTTCGCAGAGGGAAGCAGGGATTTGTAGAGGTGCTAGAGCTCAAAGTGAAAAAGATAGAGATAAAACATTTTGAGTGGCATGCCTTTCCTGTCAACGAAAATGATCGAGTAGTTCCCAATACTTTCCATGCTAGATATATCATAAGCGGTTCCCAAATAGAAAATAAAGTTCATTCCTTTTTCCACCATACTTTCACATTCCACGGCTAACCGAATCCACGGGTACCGTCCATACCAACACTTTCCAAGGAATTTATTATTGGAAAACATAAAGTAAATTCATTTTCCATTTCGGGATTGGGCATCCCTAATACATTTGCCGTACTCTCATGCAATGACAAGTGAATAAACACTCATCTTGATAATAACACATCTAGCATGGAAAAATATGAGCCACCCCCTACCGTTTCATGAGCGGTACGAGCACACAAAAAGGAAATTTATTTTGAAGATTAGAGATGGCACATACAAATTTGCTTAGAATGGCAAAAGAATACCACATATAGGTAGGTATAGTGGACTCATATGGTAAAACTGGTTTAAGGATTTTGGATGCACAAGTAGTAATCCCACTTAGTACAAGTGAAGGCTAGCAAAAGATTGAGAAGCATCCTGATAACCCACAAGTATAGGGGATCAATTGTAGCCTCTTTCGATAAGTAAGAGTGTCGAACCCAACGAGGAGCTAAAGGTAGAACAAATATTCCCTCAAGTTCTATCGACCACCGATACAACTCTACGCACGCTTAACGTTCGCTTTACCTAGAACAAGTATGAAACTAGAAGTACTTTGTAGGTGTTGTTGGATAGGTTTGCAAGAATATAAAGAGCACGTAAATAAAAAGCTAGGGGCTATTTAGATAAAGACACAACTAAGTTAGTTTTAGTAAAGAGCTTTTTGTCACGAGAAAGTTATTTGTCCCTAGGCAATCGATAACTAGACCAGTAATCATTATTGCAATTTTATTTGAGGGAGAGGCATAAGCTAACATAATTTCTCTTTTCTGATCATATGCACTTATGATTGGAAGTCTAGCAAGCATCCACAACTACTAAAGATCATTAAGGTAAAACCCAACCATAGCATTAAAGTATCAAGTCCTCTTTATTCCCATACGCCATGACCCACTTATCTGTGTTTGTGTTTCAGACACTCATGCA
This sequence comes from Triticum aestivum, assembly GCF_018294505.1. NCBI lineage: Eukaryota > Viridiplantae > Streptophyta > Magnoliopsida > Poales > Poaceae > Triticum > Triticum aestivum. The sequence continues at coordinate 192,125,786 of NC_057802.1, forward strand.
ACACAGACAATAAGCAAACCATGAACATATTGCAAACCCTATAGCAGGGATCCCTCACTCTTGCGCGACATGGAGAGCACCATAGGACAACACCAACAATAAAACATGCAACTCAAACCAATCACGATCATCAATTAACCCATAGGACAAAACGAATCTACTCAAACATCATAGGATAGCCATACATCATTGGGAAATAATATATAGCGTTGAGCACCATGTTTAAGTAGAGATTACAGCGGGTAAAAGAGGGGTTACACCGCTACATAGAGGGGGGAAGAGTTGGTGATGACGGCGGTGAAGTTGTTGGTGTAGATTGCGGTGACGATGATGGCCCCGGCGGCGTTCCGGCGCCAATGGAAGCGAGGGGGAGAGAGAGCCCCCCCTCCTTCTCCTTCTTCCTTGGCCTTCTCCCTAGGTTGGAGAAGGGTTCTCCCTCTAGTCCTTGGTCTCCATGGCGTGGGAGGGGCGAGAGCCCCTCCGAGATTGGATCTGTCTCTCTGTCTCTCTCTGTTTCTGCATTACAGATTCTGGCCTTTCACCGTTTCTTATATTCCCGGAGATCCGTAACTCCGATTGGGATGAATTTTGGACACGATTTCTATCCGGATATTAGCTTTCTTTCGGCAAAAGAAGGGTACCAACCGCCTTACGGGGTGGCCAAGAGGGCCTAGGGCGTGCCCCCACTGCCTCGTGTCCCCCTCGGGCATCGTATCGCGTTGATTCTTCTTTAAAAAAATCACATATATTCCAAAAACATCTCCGTCAGTTTCTATCCCGTTTGGACTCCATTTGATATGGATTTTCTGCGAAACGAAAAACATGCAACAAACAGGAACTGGCACTGGGCACTGGATCAATATGTTTGTCCCAAAAATAGTATAAAAAGTTGCCAAAAGTATATGAAAGTTGTATAATATTGGCATGGAACAATCAAAAATTATAGATACGACGGAGACGTATCAGCATCCCCAAGCTTAATTCCTGCTCGTCCTCGAGTAGGTAAATGATAAAAAAGATAATTTTTGATGTGGAATGCTACCTAGCATAATCTTGATCATATAATCTAATCATGGCATGAATATTAAGACACGAGTGGTTCAAAGCAATAGTCTATCATTTGACATTAAGACAATAATACTTCAAGCATACTAATAAAGCAATCATGTCTTTTCTAGATAACATGGCCAAAGAAAGTTATCCCTACAAAATCATATGGTCTGGCTATGCTCCATCTTCACCACACAAAATATTCAAATCATGCACAACCCCGATGACAAGCCAAGCAATTGTTTCATACTTTCGACGTTCTCAAACCTTTTCAACTTTCACGCAATACATGAGTGTGAGCCATGGACATAGCACTATAGGTGGAATAGAATATGATGGTGGAGGTTGTGTGGAGAAGACAAAAAGGTAGAAAGCCTCACATCGACGCGGCTAATCAACGGGCTATGGAGATGCCCATCAATTGATGTCAATGCGAGGAGTAGGGATTGCCATGCAACGAATGCACTAGAGCTATAAGTGTATAAAAGCTCAAACTGAAACTAAGTGGGTGTGCATCCAACTTGCTTGCTCATGAAGACCGAGGGCATTTGAGGAAGCCCATCGTCGGAATATACAAGCCAAGTTCTATAATGAAAATTCCCACTAGTATATGAAAGTGATAACTCGAGAGACTCTCTATATGAAGAACATGGTGCTACTTTGAAGCACAAGTGTGGTAAAAGGATAGTAGCATTTCCCCTTCTCTCTTTTTCTCTCATTTTCTTGTTTTTTTTTGGTGGGCTTCTTTGGCCTCTCTTTTTTTATTTGGGCTTCTTTGGCCTCTTTTATTTTTCATAAAGTCTGCAGACTCATCCCAACTTGTGAGGGAATCATAGCTTCCATCATCCTTTCCTCACATGGGACAATGATCTAATAATGATGATCATCACACTTTATTTACTTACAACTCAATATTACAACTTGATATCTAGAACAAACATATGACTCTATATGAATGCCTCTGGCAGTGTACCAGGATGTGCAATGATCCAGCATAGCAAAGATATCAAAAAACGGACAAGCCATGAAGACATCATGCTAGCTATCTTACGATCATGCAAAGCAATATGACAATGATGCTCAAGTCATGTATATGATGATGATGGAAGTTTCATGGAAATATATCTCGGAATGACTATGGAAATGCCATAATAGGTAGGTATGGTGGCTGTTTTGAGGAAGATATAAGGAGGCTTATGCGTGATAGAGCGTATCGTATCACGGGGTTTGGATGCACCGGCGAAGTTTGCACCAACTCTCGAGGTGAGAAAGGGCAATGCACGGTACCGAAGAGGCTAGCAATGATGGAAGGATGAGAGTGCGTATAATCCATGGACTCAACATTAGTCATAAAGAACTCACATACTTATTGCAAAAATCTATTAGTCATCGAAACAAAGTACTACGTGCATGCTCCTAGGGGGATAGATTGGTAGGAAAAGACCATCGCTCGTCCCCGACCGCCACTCATAAGGAAGACAATCAATAAATAAATCATGCTCCGATTTCATCACATAACGGTTCACCATACGTGCATGCTACGGGAATCACAAACTTGAACACAAGTATTTCTACTAATCCACAACTACTCACTAGCACAACTCTAATATCACCACCTTTATATCGCAAAACTATTGCAAGGAATCAAACATATCATATTCAGTGATCTACAAGTTTTATGTAGGATTTTATGACTAACCATGTGAATGACCAATTCCTGTCATCTCTCTAAATAGATATAAGTGAAGCAAGAGAGTTTAATTCTTTCTACAAAAGATATGCCCATGCTCTAACAAATATAAGTGAAGCAAAAGAGCATTCTACAAATGGCGGTTTTCTATGTGAAGAGAAACAGGCAATCCAAACTTCAAAAGATATAAATGAAGCACATGAAGCATTCTATAAAGCCATACTCAAAAGATATAAGTGAAGTGCAATGAGCATTCTATAAATCAACCATGGACTATCTCATACCAGCATGGTGCATAAAATAAAATGAAAACTAAATGCAAAAGACGCTCCAAGATTTGCACATGTCGCATGAACGAAACGAATCCGAAAACATACCGATACTTGTTGAAGAAAGATGGGATGCCTTCCGGGGCATCCCCAAGCTTAGGCGCTTGAGTCTCCTTGAATATTTACTTGGGGTCCCTTGGGCATCCCCAAGCTTGAGCTCTTGCCTCTCCTCCTTCTCCTCACATCAAGACCTCCTCGATCTTCGAACACTTCATCCACACAAAACTCAACAGAAAACTCGGTAAGATCCGTTATTATAATAAAGCAAATCACTACTCTAAGTACTGTTGCAAACCAATTCATATTTGTTTTTGCATTGTAGCTACTGTAATATAACTTTTCCATGGCTTAATCCACTGATAGAAATTGATAGTTTCATCAAAACAAGCAAACTATGCATCAAAAACAGAATCTGTCTTAAACAGGACAGTCTGTACTAATCTGAACACTCACCATACTTCTGGTACTCCAAAAATTCTGCAAAAATTAGGGAAAATAAAAAATTTGTATAGAAAGACAGTGCAAAAAGTTTCAGAACCATTTGACATTCCAGTAAAAAATATAAAATCGCGCACCACAACCAAAGTTTCTGTCCTACACCACACAAACCAACAAGCATTGTAAACATCCTAAAGGAAAACCTTGGCACATTATTTTTATTATACAATGGAATTGTACAAGGGGATAATTATTTTTGTTGAAAAGTTTCTGTAATCAAGATTCACAAAGTTTCTGTGAGCATGAACAAAGTTCAAGGCTAGCTCCCACTTTAACAATGCTCGTCTTTCTCACTTTCGCTTTTCTTTTTGAAAAATTTTTAGGTTCCCCTCTTTATTTTTTTTGTTTTTAAACTTTATAAAAGCACTCAACAGAAATAAATGACTCTCTAAAATTTCCGGGTTGTCTCCCTGGCAGCGCTTTCTTTAAAGCCATTAAGCTAGGCATATAGTGCTCAAGTAATGGATCCACCCGGATCCCAAGGTATATCAAAGCCAATTTGAATCAACAATGATTTAGAATTTAGTAGTGAGCACAAAGCAACATATATCAAGCAATGACGAAGTCTAACTCTCTTCCTATGCATCAGCATGTCATAAAAGAACAATTCATGCACATATAGTAAAGGCCAATGCATAGTATAAACAGTTTCTTGCAATTTAATCATGTTGGAAACATAGAGAGGTGGAGATATAGTTCCTCTCTCATAATAATTGCAAGTAGGAGCAGCAAGCACATGCATATTATATTCATCAAAATCATCATGTGCAACGGTAAAAGGCAACCCATCAACATAATCCTTAATAAGTGCAAACTTCTCCGATATAGTGTAGTCGGGAGAATTCAAAAAGATAATAGGACTATCATGTGTGGGTGCAATAGCAACAATTTCATGTTTAACATAAGGAACTATAGCAAGTGCATCTCCATAAGCATAATTCATATTGGCATCTTGGCCACAAGCATAGCAAGCATCATCATAAAGGGATATTTCAAAAGAATCAACGGGATCATAACAATCATCATAGCATTCATCCTTCGGTAAGCACAAAGGGAAATTAAACAATGTATGAGTTGAAGAGTTACTCTCATTAGAAGGTGGGCACGGGTAGCTAATCCGCTCTTCCTCCTTTTGTTCTTCGCTCTCCTCATCATCTTTTTCATCCAATGAGCTCACAGTTTCATCAATTCCTTCTTCCATAGACTCCAGCAAAATATTAGTCTCTTCTTGGACAGCGGAGGAGTCCTCAATATATGGTTTAATATAAGTATTAGAAGCATAATTATCATAGCAATATTTAAGTATGGCCAAATTTTCGGATTTGTAGAGAGTAGTTATCACACTCTTCAATAAAAGAAGCAATTTCACCAGTACCCCTAAAAGCAACAAATTCTTCAATTTGTTGAACATCATAGTAATTATAAACACCCTTAGTATACGAAGATACGATTCCATTATCACTAAACTCACATTGGTAAGGAAGGTGTTTCTTGGGGGTTTTAGAACAACAAGTACAATCATATATTTCACATAAATTCCAAGCATAGCACTGCAAACGATGAATTTGATCCAGTAAAAGTTTCCCTTTTTCAGATATGCGGTGTCGCACATAACAAGCATGCTCATCTAAAGATTTGCCCTCAACTAAGCTAGTTGGGGTTTCAGCACGAGCACATAGGGATCGAAGATGATCCAAGTAAAAAGCTTCAGGAGTGTGATAGATTTTGAGTGGTTCTTCAACCATTGGGGTAGTAGGTACAACTAATTTTTTGGTATTTTGCGTTTCCTACCCATAAATAAAGATAGAAAACAAGATCTTAAAATAAAAACTACTTAGTGATAAAGCAAACAAGCACACACGAGAATATTCACCCCGCGCTATAACTCCCCGTCAACGGCGCCAGAAAAAGGTCTTGATAACCCACAAGTATAGGGGATCAATTGTAGCCTCTTTCAATAAGTAAGAGTGTCAAACCCAACGAGGAGCTAAAGGTAGAACAAATATTCCCTCAAGTTCTATCAACCACCGATACAACTCTACGCACGCTTAACGTTCGCTTTACCTAGAACAAGTATGAAACTAAAAGTACTTTGTAGGTGTTGTTGGATAGGTTTGCAAGAATATAAAGAGCACGTAAAAAAGCTAGGGGCTGTTTAGATAAAGACACAACTAAGTTAGTTTTAGTAAAGAGCTTTTTGTCACGAGAAAGTTATTTGTCCCTAGGCAATCGATAACTAGACCGGTAATCATTATTGCAATTTTGTTTGAGGGAGAGGCATAAGCTAACATACTTTCTCTTCTTGGATCATATGCACTTATGATTGGAACTCTAGCAAGCATCCACAACTACTAAAGATCATTAAGGAAAAACCGAACCATAGCATTAAAGTATCAAGTCCTCTTTATTCCCATATGCCATGACCCACTTATCCGTGTTTGTGTTTCAGTCACTCACGCAACACAGACAATAAGCAAACCATGAACATATTACAAACCCTACAACGGGGATCCCTCACGCTTGCGCGACATGGAGAGCACCATAGGACAGCACCAATAATAAAACATGCAACTCAAACCAATCACGATCATCAATTAACCCATAGGACAAAACGGATCTACTCAAACATCATAGGATAGCCATACATCATTGGGAAATAATATATAGCGTTGAGCACCATGTTTAAGTAGAGATTACAGCGGGTAAAAGAGGGGTTACACCGCTGCATAGAGGGGGAAGAGTTGGTGATGATGGCGGTGAAGTTGTTTGTGTAGATTGCGGTGACGATGATGGCCCCGGCGGCGTTCCGGCGCCACCGGAAGCGAGGGAGAGAGAGCCCCCCTCCTTCTCCTTCTTCATTGGCCTTCTCCCTAGGTGGGAGAAGGGTTCTCCCTCTGGTCCTTGGTCTCCATGGCGTGGGAGGGGCAAGAGCCCCTTCGAGATTGGATTTGTCTCTCTGTCTCTCTCTGTTTCTGCGTTACAGATTCTGGCCTTTCACCGTTTCTTATATTCCCGAAGACCCGTAACTCCGATTGGGCTGAATTTTGGATACGATCTCTATCCAGATATTAGCTTTCTTGCGGCGAAGGAAGGGCACCAACCGCCTTACGGGGTGGCCATGAGGGCCCAGGGCGTGCCTGACCCCCAGGGGCGCGCCCCCTGCCTCGTGGCCCCCTCGAGCATCGTATCGCATTGATTCTTCTTCCCAAAAATCACATATATTCCAAAAAAATCTTTGTTAGTTTTTATCCCATTTGGACTCCGTTTGATATGGATTTTCTGCGAAACAAAAAACATGCAACAAACAGGAACTGGCACTAGGCACTGGATCAATATGTTAGTCCCAAAAATAGTATAAAAAGTTGCCAAAAGTATATGAAAGTTGTATAATATTGGCATGGAACAATCAAAAATTATAGATACGACGGAGACGTATCACCTCCAACCAAGAAACGAAAAATCTCATAAGCGAGCATTAAGCATAACTAACACCGAATAATGCACCACAAGTAGGATGTAATTTCATTGCATAACTATTGACTTTCATGCTTACATAGGGAATAACAAACCTTAACATCAATATTTTTACCAAAGCATCATTACTCATCAACATGACTCACATATTATATCATCATACCGCCAAACTATTACAAAGAATCAAGTTTATTTTGTCCAATGATCTTCATGAAAGTTTTTATTATATGCCTCTTGAATATATATCACTTTGGGACTAACTTCATATGTTGCTTTGATAGCTCAAACAAATCTAAGTGAAGAACATGAGCATAAAAAATTTCTTCTCTCAAAATAATTTAAGTGAAGCATGAGAGAATTTCTTTAAAAAATTTACTAACTCTGAAATAAATCTAAGTGAAGCATGAGAGCATTTGATGACCCACAAGTATAGGGGATCTATCATAGTCCTTTCGATAAGTAAGAGTGTCGAACCCAACGAGGAGCAGAAGGAAATGATAAGCGGTTTTCAGCAAGGTATTCTCTGCAAGCACTGAAATTATCGGTAACAGATAGTTTTGTGATAAGGTAATTTGTAACCGGTAACAAGTAACAAAAGTAAATAAAGTGCAGCAAGGTGGCCCAATCCTTTTTGTAGCAAAGGACAAGCCTGGACAAACTCTTATATAGATAAAAGCGCTCCCGAGGACACATGGGAATTATCGTCAAGCTAGTTTTCATCACGTTCATATGATTCGCGTTCGGTACTTTGATAATTCGATATGTGGGTGGACCGGTGCTTGGGTGCTGCCCTTACTTAGACAAGCATCCCACTTATGATTAACCCCTATTGCAAGCATCCGCAACTACAAAAGAAGTATTAAGGTAAACCTAACCATAGCATGAAACATATGGATCCAAATCAGCCCCTTACGAAGCAACGCATAAACTAGGGTTTAAGATTCTGTCACTCTAGCAACCCATCATCTACTTATTACTTCCCAATGCCTTCCTCTAGGCCCAAATAATGGTGAAGTATCATGTAGTCGACGTTCACATGACACTACTAGAGGAGAGACAACATACATCTCATCAAAATATCGAACAAATACCAAATTCACATGACTACTAATAGCAAGACTTCTCCCATGTCCTCAGGAACAAACGTAACTACTCACAAAGCATATTCATGCTCATAATTAGAGGGGTATTAATATGCATAATGGATCTAAACATATGATCTTCCACCAAATAAACCAACTAGCATCAACTACAAGGAGTAATCAACACTACTAGCAACCTACAAGTACCAATCTCAGACTTAGAGACAAGAATTGGATACAAGAGATGAACTAGGGTTTGAGAGGAGATGGTGCTGGTGAAGATGTTGATGGAGATTGGCCCCCTCCCGATGAGAGGAGCATTGGTGATGATGATGGCGATGATTTCCCCCTCCCGGAGGGAAGTGTCCCCGGCAGAACAGCTCCGCCAGAGCCCTAGATTGGTTCCGCCAAGGTTCCGCCTCGTGGCGGCGGAGTCTCGTCCCGAAAGCTTGCTTATGATTTTTCTCATATGAAAGACTTCATATAGCAGAAGATGGCACCGGAGGGCCAGCAGGGGGCCCACGAGGCAGGGGGCACGCCCGGGGGGGTAGGGCGCGCCCCCCACCCTCGTGCCCAGGGTGTGGGCCCCCTTTGGTATTTTCTTCGCTCAGTATTTTTTATTATTTCCGAAAATAACTTCCATGGAGTTTCAGGACTTTTGGAGCTGCGCAGAATAGGTCTCTAATATTTGCTCATTTTCCAGCCCAGAATTCCAGCTGCCGGCATTTTCCTCTTCATATAAACCTTGTAAAATAAGAGAGAATAGGCATAAGTATTGTGACATAATGTGTAATAACAACCCATAATGCAATAAATATCGATCTAAAAGCATGATGCAAAATGGACGTATCAACTCCCCCAAGCTTAGACCTCGCTTGTCCTCAAGCGGAAGCCGATAACGATAAATATGTCCACATGTTTAGAGGTAGAGGTGTCGATAAAATAAAATACGGACATGAGGGCATCATGATTATTCTTATAACATCAACATATATGGATATTGTCATATGATTTCTTATGCTCAAGTAATAATCTATTCACAATGCAAAGTATGAATCAAAAACTTCATTGAGAACCAACAAACTATAATCTCAGTCATTGAAGCAATTGCAATTTATCATAATATCAGAAAGAGTCAATATAAGAGCTTTTCAGCAAGTCCACATACTCAACTATCATTTAGTCTTTCACAATTGCTAACACGCACGCAATACTTGTGGTTACGGAGTTTTAATTGGACATAGAGAAAGATATGGGCTTATAGTTTTGCCTCCCAACCTTTTACCTCCAGGGTAATGTCAACAATAATAGCTCATGCTAACTTACATCCAATTAGATATATATATATCAGGATCTTTCCAACACACTGTGCTTGCCAAAGGATAAAATGTAAAAAGGAAAGGTGAAGATCACCATGACTCTTGTATAAGGTATAAGACAAGAATAAAAGATAGGCCCTTCGCAGAGGGAAGCAGAGGTTGTCATGTGCTTTTATAGTTGGATGCATAAAATCTTAATGCGAAAGAACATCACTTTATATTGCCACTTGTGATATGGACCTTTATTATGTAGTCTGTCGCTTTTATTTCTTCCACATCACAAGATCGTATAAAGCTTATTTCCTACACAATAATCAATCATACATATTTAGAGAGCAATTTTTATCGCTTGCACCGATGACAACTTACTTGAAGGATCTTACTCAATCCATAGGTAGATATGGTGGACTCTCATGGCAAAACTGGGTTTAAGGATATTTGGAAGCACAAGTAGTATCTCTACTTGGTGCAAAGAATTTGGCTAGCATGAGGGAGAAAGGCAAGCTCAACATGTTGGATGATCCATGACAATATACTTTATTTCAGATATAAAAAAACATAACCCATTACGTTGTCTTCCTTGTCCAACATCAACTCTTTAGCATGTCATATTTTAATGAGTGCTCACAATCATAAAAGATGTCCAAGATAGTATATTTATATGTGAAACCTCTCTTTCTTTATTACTTCCTATTAATTGCAACAATGACCAAAGCTATGTTTGTCAACTCTCAACAACTTTTAATCATCATACTCTTTCTATGTGAAGTCATTACTCTCCATAAGATCAATATGATCTCTTTTTATTTCTTTTTACTCTTTCTTTTTCTTTTATTCCCTCATAATCATAGCAAGATAATCAAGCCCTTGACTCAACACTAATCTTTATTATATAGCTCACGGACTCGATTACATAGAGGGATCATAAAGCAAAACTCAAAACTAGATCATACCAAAAACTTTTATTCTACTAGAACAAGATATTACTAAAAGGATCAAACTAAGAAAACGGTAAAGATAGGAGTGTGATGGTGATACGCTACCGGGGCACCTCCCCCAAGCTTGGCAGTTGCCAAGGGGAGTGCCCATACCCATGTGATTATATTTCCTTCTTCGAGGGTGATGATGAGGGAGTTGTTGATGATGTGAACTGTGCTTTCAGCTTCTTCATGTTGTAGTTGAGGAGAGCAATTTCCTCTTTTAAATCATCGACTTCCGACTCCAGCTTCAAGATCTTGTCACATAAATCTCCCTTGCTTTTCTGCCGAAAACGAGAAGGAATAGATCGCTTGTTAGACAGTTTAGCCCTCTTAGGGAGACTAGACTTCTTAAACTTCACGTGCATATCCCAAGGTCGAGGTAGGGGGACATCTTCCTCCTCCGAACTTGAATCTTTGATCTTCATCAAATGAGCATCCTCCTCCTCATCCGTAGTTCGACCACAAGGATATAAATCTCCATAGGTCTTGGGGTCAGCAATGAGGTATGAGACATAGCTCTCTCCGTCAGAATCCTGAGATGACATCTTGCTCTATTCTGCGGCAGAAACAGCTCGAAAGAAGAACAGAGGATATTTGCGTGATACAGTGGTCAAAACCTTCGGGAGATTATATAATGAATTTTTACCGACCGGAAGAAGTATCGTGCAAGAAAACGGAGTCCGGAGAGCGCACGAGGTGCCCACGAGGTGGGGGGCGTGCCCTCCACCCTTGTGGAGCCCTCGTGTCCTTCCCGGGCTGCTTCTTATTTTTCTATTTTTCTAAATATTCCAAAACAGAGAAAAATTGCCATTAGAACTGTTTTGGAGTCGGTTTGCTTACCGTACCACATACTTATTCCTTTTCGGTGTCTGAAACGTTCTGGAAAGTGTCCCTTATGTATTCCTCCGGGGTTATGGTTTCAATAACATTGGTTTCAACATTTATAGGATTACCTGAGATATAATGTTTGATTCTTTGACCGTTTACCACCTTCGGATTAGTGCCTTCGAAGTTGTTGGATTTTATGGCACCGGAATGATAGACTTCCTTGATAACGTAAGGACCTTCCCATTTAGAGAGAAGTTTTCCTGCAAAAAATCTTAAACGAGAGTTGTATAGCAATACATAATCACCTACATTAAACTCACGCTTTTGTATCCTTTTGTCATGCCATCTTTTAAATTTTTCTTTAAACAACTTGGCATTCTCATAGGCTTGGGTTCTCCATTCATCAAGTGAGCTAATGTCAAATAACCTCTTCTCACCGGCAAGTTTGAAATCATAATTGAGCTCTTTAATAGCCCGATATGCCTTATGTTCTAGTTCGAGAGGTAAATGACATGCTTTTCCATAAACCATTTTATACGGAGACATACCCATAGGATTTTTATATGCAGTTCTATATGCCCATAATGCATCATCAAGTTTCTTGGACCAATTCTTTCTAGATCTATTAATAGTCTGTTGCAAAATTAATTTGAGCTCTCTATTACTCAATTCTACTTGACCGCTAGATTGTGGGTGATAAGGAGATGCGATTCTATGATTAACATCATACTTAGCAAGCATTTTACGAAAAGCACCATGAATAAAATGTGAACCACCATTAGTCATTAAATATCTAGGGACTCCAAACCTCGGGAAAATAACTTCTTTAAGCATCTTAATAGAAGTGTTATTATCAACACTACTAGTTGGAATAGCTTCTACCCACTTAGTAACGTAATCAACAGCAACTAAAATATGTGTATACCCATATAATCAAAGCCCCAAACATCAAATGGTTCAATAACAAGTGAATAATTCATAGGCATTTCTTGACATCTACTAATATTGCCAATTCTTTGACATTCATCACAAGACAAGACAAACTTACGAGCATCCTTGAAGAGAGTAGGCCAATAAAAACTGGATTGCAATACCTTATGTGCAGTTCTGTCTCCAGCGTGGTGTCCTCCGTAAGCCTCGGAGTGACACTTGCGTAGGATCTGTTCCTGTTCATGCTCAGGTACACAACGTCTAATAACACCATCTACTCCTTCTTTATAAAGATGTGGGTCATCCCAGAAGTAATGTCTTAAATCATAGAAAAACTTTTTCTTTTGCTGGTATGTGAAACTAGGTGGTATAAATTTGGCAACAATGTAATTGGCATAATCAGCATACCTTGGAGTAGTACGAGAAGCATTTATGACATTCAGTTATTAATCAGGAAAGCTATCATCAATAGGTAGTGGGTCATCAAGAACATTTTCTAACCTAGACAAGTTGTCTGCAACGGGGTTCTCAGCTCCCTTTCTATCAATAATATGTAAATCAAATTCTTGTAGCAAGAGAACCCATCTAATAAGTCTAGGTTTAGCATCTTTCTTTTCCATAAGATATTTAATAGCAGCATGATCAGTGTCAATAGTTACTTTAGAATCAACAATATAAGGTATGAACTTATTGTTGGGAATCGTAGCATAATTTTAAAATTTTCCTACGCTCACCAAGATGTATCTATGGAGTATACTAGCAACGAGGGGGAACGAGTGCATCTACATACCCTTGTAGATCGCGAGCGGAAGCGTTCCAATGAACGTGGATGACGGAGTCGTACTCGCTGTGATTCAAATCACCGATGACCGAGTGCCGAACGGACGGCACCTCCGCATTCAACACACGTACGGCGCAGCGACGTCTCCTCCTTCTTGATCCAGCAAGGGGGAAGGAGAGGTTGATGGAGATCCAGCAGCACGACGGCGTGGTGGTGGATGTAGCGGGATGCCGGCAGGGCTTCGCCAAGCTTCTATGAGAGAGAGACGTGTAGCAGGGGGGAGGGAGGCGCCCAAGGCTGTAATATTGCTGCCCTCCCTCCCCCCCTTTATATAGGCCCCCTGGAAGGGGGGGCGCCGGCCACAACCCATCTAGATGGGGGGGCGGCGGCCAAGGGGGTGCCTTGCCCCTCAAGGCAAGTGGGGCGCCCCCCCACCCTAGGGTTTCCAACCCTAGGCGCAGGGGGGAGGCCCATGGGGGGCTCCCAGCCCACTAGGGGCTGGTTCCCTTCCCACTTCAGCCCACGGGGCCCTCCGGGATAGGTGGCCCCACCCGGTGGACCCCCGGGACCCTTTCGGTGGTCCCGGTACAATACCGGTAACCCCCGAAACTTTCCCGGCGGCCGAAACTTGACTTCCTATATATAATTCTTCACCTCCGGACCATTCCGGAACTCCTCGTAACGTCCGGGATCTCATCCGGGACTCCGGACAACTTTCGTGTTTCCGCATACACATATCTCTACAACCCTAGCGTCACCGAACCTTAAGTGTGTAGACCCTACGGGTTCGGGAGACATGTAGACATGACCGAGACGCCTCTCCGGTCAATAACCAACAGCGGGATCTGGATACCCATGTTGGCTCCCACATGTTCCACGATGATCTCATCGGATGAACCACGATGTCGAGGATTCAATCAATCCCGTATGCAATTCCCTTTGTCAATCGGTATGTTACTTGCCCGAGATTCGATCGTCGGTATCCCAATACCTTGTTTAATCTCGTTACCGGCAAGTCTCTTTACTCGTACCGCAATGCATGATCCCGTGACTAACGCCTTAGTCACATAGAGCTCATTATGATGATGCATTACCGAGTGGGCCCAGAGATACCTCTCCGTCACACGGAGTGACAAATCCCCGTGCCAACCCAACAGACACTTTCAGAGATACCCGTAGTGTACCTTTATAGTCACCCAGTTACGTTGTGATGTTTGGTGCACCCAAAGCACTCCTACGGTATCCGGGAGTTGCACGATCTCATGGTCTAAGGAAAAGATACTTGACATTGGAAAAGCTCTAGCAAACGAAACTACACGATCTTTTATGCTATGCTTAGGATTGCGTCTTGTCCATCACATCATTCTCCTAATGATGTGATCCCGTTATCAATGACATCCAATGTCCATAGTCAGGAAACCATGACTATCTGTTGATCAACGAGCTAGTCAACTAGAGGCTTACTAGGGACACGTTGTAGTCTATGTATTCACACATGTATTATGATTTCCGGACAATACAATTATAGCATGAACAATAGACAATTACCATGAATAAAGAAATATAATAATAACCATTTATTATTGCCTCTAGGGCATATTTCCAACAGTCTCCCACTTGCACTAGAGTCAATAATCTAGTTACATTGTGATGAATCGAACACCCATTGCGTCCTGGTGTTGATCATGTTTTGCTCTAGGGAGAGGTTTAGTCAACGGATCTGCTACATTCAGGTCCGTATGTACTTTACAAATATCTATGTCTCCATTTTGAACACTTTCACGAATGGAGTTGAAGCGACGCTTGATATGCCTGGTCTTCCTGTGAAACCTGGGCTCCTTCGCAAGGGCAATAGCTCCAGTGTTGTCACAGAAGAGAGTCATCGGGCCCGACGCATTGGGAATCACCCCTAGGTCGGTAATGAACTCCTTCATCCAGACTGCTTCCTGTGCTGCCTCCGAGGCCGCCATGTACTCCGCTTCACATGTAGATCCCGCCACGACGCTTTGCTTGCAACTGCACCAGCTTACTGCTCCTCCATTCAAAATATACACGTATCCGGTTTGTGACTTCGAGTCATCCAGATCTGTGTCGAAGCTAGCGTCGACGTAACCCTTTACGACGAGCTCTTCGTCACCTCCATAAACGAGAAACATATCCTTAGTCCTCTTCAGGTACTTCAGGATATTCTTGACCGCTGTCCAGTGTTCCATGCCGGGATTACTTTGGTACCTTCCTACCAAACTTACGGCAAGGTTTACATCAGGTCTGGTACACAGCATGGCATACATAATAGACCCTATGGCCGAGGCATAGGGGATGACACTCATCTTTTCTCTATCTTCTGCCGTGGTCGGGCATTGAGCCGTGCTCAATTGCACACCTTGCAATACAGGCAAGAACCCCTTCTTGGACTGATCCATATTGAACTTCTTCAATATCTTGTCAAGGTATGTACTCTGTGAAAGACCAATGAGGCGTCTTGATCTATCTCTATAGATCTTGATGCCTAATATATAAGCAGCTTCTCCAAGGTCCTTCATTGAAAAACACTTATTCAAATAGGCCTTTATACTTTCCAAGAATTCTATATCATTTCCCATCAATAGTATGTCATCCACATATAATAAGAGAAATGCTACAGAGCTCCCACTCACTTTCTTGTAAACACAGGCTTCTCCATAAGTCTGTGTAAACCAAACGCTTTGATCATCTCATCAAAGCGAATGTTCCAACTCCGAGACGCTTGCACCAGCCCATAGATTGAGCGCTGGAGCTTGCATACTTTGTTAGCATTCTTAGGATCGACAAAACCTTCCGGCTGCATCATATACAACTCTTCCTTAAGGAAGCCGTTAAGGAATGCCGTTTTGACGTCCATCTGCCATATCTCATAATCATAGTATGCGGCAACTGCTAACATGATTCGGACGGACTTCAGCTTCGCTACGGGTGAGAACGTCTCATCGTAGTCAACCCCTTGAACTTGTCGATAACCCTTAGCGACAAGTCGAGCCTTATAGATGGTCACATTACCATCCGCGTCTGTCTTCTTCTTAAAGATCCATTTGTTTTCTATGGCTCGCCGATCATCGGGCAAGTCAGTCAAAGTCCATACTTCGTTTTCATACATGGATCCTATCTCGGATTTCATGGCTTCTAGCCATTTGTCGAAATCCGGGCCCGCCATCGCTTCTTCATAGTTCGAAGGTTCACCATTGTCTAACAACATGATTTCTAGGACAGGGTTGCCGTACCACTCTGGTGCGGAACGTGTCCTTGTGGACCTACGAAGTTCAGTAGTAACTTGATCCGAAGCTTCATGATCATCATCATTAACTTCCTCCCCAGTCGGTGTAGGCACCACAGGAACATTTTCCCGCGCTGCGCTACTTTCCGGTTCGGAAGGGGTGACTATCACCTCATCAAGTTCCACTTTCCTCCCACTCAATTCTTTCGAGAGAAACTCCTTCTCCAGAAAGGACCCGTTCTTGGCAACGAAGATCTTGCCTTCGGATCTGAGGTAGAAGGTATACCCAATGGTTTCCTTAGGGTATCCTATGAAGACGCATTTCTCCGACTTGGGTTCGAGCTTTTCAGGTTGAAGTTTCTTGACATAAGCATCGCATCCCCAAACTTTTAGAAACGACAGCTTAGGTTTCTTCCCAAACCATAATTCATACGGTGTCGTCTCAACGGATTTCAACGGAGCCCTATTTAAAGTGAATGCGGCAGTCTCTAAAGCATAGCCCCAAAATGAGAGAGGTAAATCAGTAAGAGACATCATAGATCGCACCATATCCAATAGAGTGCGATTACGACGTTCGGACACACCATTTCTCTGAGGTGTTCCAGGCGGCGTGAGTTGTGAAACTATTCCACATTTCCTTAAGTGTGTACCAAATTCGTGACTTAAATATTCTCCACCACGATCTGATCGTAAGAATTTTATTTTCCTGTCACGTTGATTCTCAACTTCACTCTGAAATTCCTTGAACTTTTCAAAGGTTTCAGACTTGTGTTTCATTAGGTAGACATACCCATATCTACTTTAAGTCATCAGTGAGAGTGAGAACATAACGATATCCTCCGCGAGCCTCAACACTCATTGGACCGCACACATCGGTATGTATGATTTCCAATAAGTTGGTTGCTCGCTCCATTGTTCCGGAGAACGGAGTCTTGGTCATCTTACCCATGAGGCATGGTTCGCACGTGTCAAATGATTCGTAATCAAGAGACTCCAAAAGTCCATCTGCATGGAGCTTCTTCATGCGCTTGACACCAATGTGACCAAGGCGGCAGTGCCACAAGTATGTGGGACTATCGTTATCAACTTTACATCTTTTGGTATTTACACTATGAATATGTGTAACATCACGTTCGAGATTCATCAAGAATAAACCATTGACCAGCGGGGCATGACCATAAAACATATCTCTCAAATAAATAGAACAACCATTATTCTCGGATTTAAATGAGTAGCCATCTCAAATTAAACGAGATCTAGATACAATGTTCATGCTCAAAGCTGGCACTAAATAACAATTATTGAGGTTTAAAACTAATCCCGTAGGTAGATGCAGAGGTAGCGTGCCGACGGCGATCACATCGACCTTGGAACCATTCCCGACGCGCATCGTCACCTCGTCCTTCGCCAGTCTCCGTTTATTCCTTAGTTCCTGTTTTGAGTTACAAATATGAGCAACCGCACCGGTATCAAATACCAGGAGCTACTACGAGTACTGGTAAGGTACACATCAATTACATGTATATCACATATACCTTTGGTGTTGCCGGCCTTCTTGTCCGCTAAGTATTTGGGGCAGTTCCGCTTCCAGTGACCACTTCCCTTGCAATAAAAGCACTCAGTTTCAGGCTTGGGTCCATTCTTTGACTTCTTCCCAGTAACTGGCTTACCGGGCGCGGCAACTCCCTTGCCGTCCTTCTTGAAGTTCTTCTTACCCTTGCCCTTCTTGAACTTAGTGGTTTTATTCACCATCAACACTTGATGTTCTTTTCTGATCTCCACCTCCGCTGATTTCAGCATTGAATATATCTCAGGAATGGTCTTTTCCATCCCCTGCATATTGAAGTTCATCACAAAGCTCTTGTAGCTTGGTGGAAGCGACTGGAGGATTCTGTCAATGACCGCGTCATCCGGGAGATTAACTCCCAGCTGAGTCAAGCGGTTGTGCAACCCAGACATTCTGAGTATGTGCTCACTTACAGAACTATTTTCCTCCATTTTACAGCTGAAGAACTTGTCGGAGACTTCATATCTCTCGACCCGGGCATGAGCTTGGAAAACCAATTTCAGCTCCTCGAACATCTCATATGCTCCATGTTTCTCAAAACGCTTTTGGAGACCCGGTTCTAAGCTGTAAAGCATGCCGCACTGAACGAGGGAGTAATCATCAGCACGCTGCTGCCAAGCGTTCATACGTCTTGGTTCTCTGGGATTGGTGCTTCACCTGGTGATGCTTCTAAGACATAATCTTTCTTGGCTACTATGAGGATGATCCTCAGGTTCTGGACCCAGACCGTATAGTTGCTGCCATCATCTTTCAGCTTGGTTTTCTCTAGGAACGCGTTGAAATTGAGGACAACGTTGGCCATTAGATCTACAAGACATAGTGTAAAGATTTTAGACTAAGTTCATGATAATTAAGTTCATCTAATCAAATTACACAATGAACTCCCACTCATATAGACATCCCTCTAGTCATCTAAGTGAAACATGATCCGAGTTAACTAGGCCGTGTCCGATCATCATGTGAGACGGACTAGTCAAGATCGGTGAACATCTCCATGTTGATCGTATCTTCTATACGACTCATGCTCGACCTTTCGGTCCTCCGTGTTCCGAGGCCATGTCTGTACATGCTAGGCTCGTCAAGTCAACCTAAGTGTATTGCGTGTGTTCTGAGGCCATGTCTGTACATGCTAGGCTCATCAACACCCGTTGTATGCGAACGTTAGAATCTATCACACCCGATCATCACGTGGTGCTTCGAAACAACGAACCTTCGCAACGGTGCACAGTTAGGGTGAACACTTTCTTGAAATTATCATAAGGGATCATCTTATTTACTACCGCCGTTCTAAACAAATAAGATGCAAAACATGATAAACATCACATGCAATCAAATAGTGACATGATATGGCCAATATCATTATGCTCCTTTGATCTCCATCTTCGGGGCACCATGATCATCTTCGTCACCGGCATGACACCATGATCTCCATCATTGTGTCTTCATGAAGTCGTCACGCCAACGATTACTTCTACTTCTATGGCTAACGTGTTTAGCAACATAAGTAAAGTAATTTACATGGCGTTATTAATGACACGCAGGTCATACAAAATAATAAAGACAACTCCTATGGCTCCTGCCGGTTGTCATACTCATCGACATGCAAGTCGTGATTCCTATTACAAGAATATGATCAATCTCATACATCACATATATCATTCATCACATCTTCTGGCCATATCACATCACATAGCACATGCTGCAAAAACAAGTTAGACGTCCTCTAATAGTTGTTGCAAGTTTTTACGTGGTTTGTAGGTTTCTAGCAAGAACGTTTCTTACCTACGTATGACCACAACGTGATTTTCCAATTTCTATTTACCCTTCATAAGGACCCTTTTCATCGAATCCGTTCCGACTAAAGTAGGAGAGACAGACACCCGCTAGCCACCTTATGCAACTAGTGCATGTCAGCCGGTGGAACCTGTCTCACGTAAGCGTACGTGTAAGGTCGGTCTGGGCCGCTTCATCCTACAATGCCGCCGAAACAAGAAACGACTAGTAGCGGCAAGAAGAATTGGCAACATTAACGCCCACAACTTCTTTGTGTTCTACTCGTGCATAGTAACTACGCATAGGCCTGGCTCATGATGCCACTGTTGGGAATCGTAGCATAATTTTAAAATTTTCCTACGCTCACCAAGATGCATCTATGGAGTATACTAGCAACGAGGCGGAAGGAGTGCATCTACATACCCTTGTAGATCGCGAGCGGAAGCGTTCCAATGAACGTGGATGACGGAGTCGTACTCGCCGTGATTCAAATCACCGATGACCGAGTGCCGAACGGACGGCACCTCCGCGTTCAACACACGTACGGTGCAGCGACATCTCCTCCTTCTTGATCCAGCAAGGGGGAAGGAGAGGTTGATGGAGATCCAGCAGCACGACGGCGTGGTGGTGGATGTAGCGGGATGCCGGCAGGGCTTCGCCGAGCTTCTACGAGAGAGAGAGGTGTAGCAGGGGGGAGGGAGGCGCCCAAGGCTGTAATATTGCTGCCCTCCCTCCCCCCTTTATATAGGCCCCCTGGAAGGGGGGGCGCCGGCCACAACCCATCTAGATGGGGGGGCGGCGGCCAAGGGGGTGCCTTGCTCCCCAAGGCAAGTGGGGCGCCCCCCATCCTAGGGTTTCCAACCCTAGGCGCAGGGGGGAGGCCCATGGGGGGCGCCCAGCCCACTAGGGGCTGGTTCCCTTCCCACTTCAGCCCACGGGGCCCTCCGGGATAGGTGGCCCCACCCGGTGGACCCCCGGGACCCTTTCGGTGGTCCCGGTACAATACCGGTAACCCTCGAAACTTTCCCGGTGGCCGAAACTTGACTTCCTATATATAATTCTTCACCTCCGGACCATTCCAGAACTCCTCGTGACGTCCGGGATCTCATCCGGGACTCCGAACAACTTTCGTGTTTCCGCATACACATATCTCTACAACCCTAGCGTCACCGAACCTTAAGTGTGTAGACCCTACGGGTTCGGGAGACATGTAGACATGACCGAGACGCCTCTCCGGTCAATAACCAACAGCGGGATCTGGATACCCATGTTGGCTCCCACATGTTCCACGATGATCTCATCGGATGAACCACGATGTCGAGGATTCAATCAATCCCGTATGCAATTCCCTTTGTCAATCGGTATGTTACTTGCCCGAGATTCGATCGTCGGTATCCCAATACCTTGTTCAATCTCGTTACCGGCAAGTCTCTTTACTCGTACCGCAATGCATGATCCCGTGACTAACGCCTTAGTCACATAGAGCTCATTATGATGATGCATTACCGAGTGGGCCCAAAGATACCTCTCCGTCACACGGAGTCTCGATCCGTGCCAACCCAACAGACACTTTCAGAGATACCCGTAGTGTACCTTTATAGTCACCCAGTTACGTTGTGACGTTTGGTGCACCCAAAGCACTCCTACGGTATCCGGGAGTTGCATGATCTCATGGTCTAAGGAAAAGATACTTGACATTGGAAAAGCTCTAGCAAACGAAACTACACAATCTTTTATGCTATGCTTAGGATTGGGTCTTGTCCATCACATCATTCTCCTAATGATGTGATCCCGTTATCAATGACATCCAATGTCCATAGTCAGGAAACCATGACTATCTGTTGATCAACGAGCTAGTCAACTAGAGGCTTACTAGGGACACGTTGTAGTCTATGTATTCACACATGTATTATGATTTCCGGACAATACAATTATAGCATGAACAATAGACAATTACCATGAATAAAGAAATATAATAATAACCATTTATTATTGCCTCTAGGGCATATTTCCAACACTTATCACATGCAAATACAACTGCTAAGAATTCTTTTTCAGTAGTGGCATAATTTCTCTGGGCATTTTCTAGAGTTTTACTAGCATATTGGATAACATTTAATTTCTCATCAACTCTTTGCCCTAGAACAGCACCTACGGCATAATCGCTAGCATCACACATAATTTCAAAAGGTAAATTCCAATCAGGTGGCTGAACAATAGGTGCAGAGATCAATGCTTTCTTAAGTATTTCAAATGCTTCTACACAATCATCATAAAAAACGAAAGGTATATCTTTTTGTAAGAGATTAGTCAGAGGCCGAGAAATTTTTGAGAAGTCCTTAATGAACCTCCTATAAAAACCGGCATGACCAAGGAAAATTCTTATACCTTTGATGTCCTTGGGACACGGCATCTTTTCAATAGCATCAACTTCAGCTTTATCCACTTCAATACCTCTTTCAGAAATTTTATGCCCCAAGAAAATACCTTCATTAACCATAAAGTGACACTTCTCCCAATTCAAGACAAGATTAGTTTCTTCACATCTCTGCAAAATTCGATCAAGGTTGCTCAAGCAATCATCAAAAGAGGAGCCATAAACGGATAAATCGTCCATGAAAACCTCACATATCTTTTCACAAAAATCAGAGAATATAGTCATCATGCATCTTTGAAAGGTAGCAGGTTCATTACATAAACCAAAAGGCATACGTCTATAAGCAAAAGTACTGAAAGGGCGAGTAAAAGTGGTCTTTGCTTGATCATCAGCTGACACGGGTATTTGAGAGAAACCAGAGTAACCATCTAGAAAGTAAAAATGTGTATGTTTGGATAATCTTTCTAGCATTTGATCAATAAAAGGTAAGGGGTAATGATCTTTTTTAGTACCCTTATTTAATTTGTGGAAATCAATTACCATCCTATAACCTGTAATAATTCTTTGCGGAATCAATTCATCTTTATCATTAGGAACGATAGTAATACCTCCCTTCTTAGGGACACAATGGACAGGACTTACCCACTGACTATCAGCAACGGGATAGATTATACCTGCCTCAAGGAGCTTTGGTATTTCCTTTCTTACCACTTCTTTCATCTTAGGATTCAGCCGTCATTGATGATCAATAACTGGTTTGGCATCTTTCTCCAGATTTATTTTGTGTTGGCATAGAGTGGGACTAATGCCCTTAAGATCATCAAGAGTATATCCAATAGCAGCACGATGCTTCTTCAGAGTTTTCAATAATTTTTCTTCCTCCTTCTCTGAAAGGTTAGCACTAATAATAACAGGATATATCTTCTTTTCATCAAGATAAGCATATTTAAGAGTATCTGGTAATGGTTTAAGATCAAACACGGGATCACCCTTGGGTGGAGGAGGGTCCCCTAGGATTTCAACAGGCAAGTTGTGTTTCAGAATAGGTCCCTATTTAAAGAATACTTCATCTATTTCCCTTCTTTCATTCATAAACATATCATTTTCATGGTCTAGCAAATATTGTTCTAAAGGATCACTAGGAGGTACGACAATAGAAGCAAGACCAATAATTTCATCCTTACTAGGCAATTCCTCTTCACGGTGTTGTCTATGAAGTTTAGAGAAATTAAACTCATGAGACATATCATCCAAACCAATAGTAACAACATCCTTCTTGCAATCTATCTTAGCATTAACAGTATTCAAGAAGGGTCTACCAAAAATAATGGGACAAAAGCTATCTTGTGGGGAACCAAGAACAAGAAAATCAGCATGATATTTAACTTTTCCACACAAGACTTCAACATCTCTAACAATCCCAATTGGTGAAATAGTATCTCTATTGGCAAGCTTAATGGTGACATCAATTTCTTCTAACTCAGCGCGTGCAATATCATGCATAATTTCTTTGTATAAGTCAATAGGTATTTCACTAGCACTAGCACCCATATCACACAAGCCATGATAACAATGATCTCCTATTTTAACAGAAATAACAGGCATGCCTACCACAGGTCTATGTTTATCTTTAGCACTAGGTTTAGCAATTCTAGCAGTCTCATTACAGAAGTAAATAACATGCCCATCAATATTATCAGCCAAGAGATCTTTAACCATAGCAATATTAGGTTCAACTTTAACTTGCTCAGGGGGTTTGTGTGTCCTAATATTACTTTTGTTGACTACAGTTGAAGCTTTAGCATGATCCTTTATTCTAACAGGGAAAGGTGGTTTCTCAACATAAGCAGTAGGAACAATAGGATTATTATAAGTGATATCCTTTTCTTCAACTTTAATAGGTGCAACTACTTTTACTTCAACAGGAGGATTATATTTAAACCACTTCTCCTTAGGGAGATCAACATGAGTAGCAAATGATTCACAGAAAGAAGCTACTATCTCAGAGTCAAGTCCATATTTAGTGCTAAATTCACGGAAAACATTGGTATCCATAAAAGATTTAACACAATCAAACTTAGGTGTCATACCTGACCCTTTAGCTTCATCGAGGTCCCAATCTTCAGAGTTGCATTTAATTCTTTCCAATAAATTCCATTTGAATTCAATAGTCTTCATCATAAAAGAACCAGTACAAGAAGTATCGAGCATGGTGCGATTGTTGTCAGAAAGCCGAGCATAAAAATTTTGAATAATCATTTCTCTCGAGAGCTCATGATTGGGGCATGAATATAACATTGACTTAAGCCTCCCCCAAGCTTGAGCGATGCTTTCTCCTTCGCGAGGCCAAAAATTATATATATAATTACGATCACGATGAACAAGATGCATAGGATAAAACTTCTGATGAAATTCCAATTTCAATCGTTTGTAGTTCCATGATCCCATATCATCACATAGCCTATACCATGTCAATGCATCTCCCTTCAAAGATAAAGGAAAGACCTTCTTCTTGATAACATCATCGGGCATACCTGCAAGCTTAAATAATCCACAAACTTCATCCACATAGATTAGGTGCTCATCAGGATGTAATGTTCTGTCTCCTGCAAAAGGATTAGCTAGCAGTTTTTTCTATCATACCCGAAAGAATTTCAAAGTAGACATTTTCAGTAGGTTCAGTAGGTTGAGGAGCAACAATTTGCTCGACCAGTCGGGGTGAAGATACCCCAAACAAGCCCCTCAAAGGATTACTTTCCATAGTAACAAGTGACAGTAAATTTTAGCAAACTATATAAATTTTTCCTTACCAAATTCCACCTACCAAAGGCGCTTCACTCCCCGGCAACGGCGCCAGAAAAGAGTCTTGATGACCCACAAGTATAGGGGATCTATCGTAGTCCTTTCGATAAGTAAGAGTGTCGAACCCAACGAGGAGCAGAAGGAAATGATAAGCGGTTTTCAGCAAGGTATTCTCTGCAAGCACTGAAATTATCGGTAACAGATAGTTTTGTGATAAGGTAATTTGTAACCGGTAACAAGTAACAAAAGTAAATAAAGTGCAGCAAGGTGGCCCAATCCTTTTTGTAGCAAAGGACAAGCCTGGACAAACTCTTATATAGAGAAAAGCGCTCCCGAGGACACATGGGAATTATCGTCAAGCTAGTTTTCATCACGTTCATATGATTCACGTTCGGTACTTTGATAATTTGATATGTGGGTGGACCGGTGCTTGGGTGCTGCCATTACTTGGACAAGCATCCCACTTATGATTAACCCCTATTGCAAGCATCCGCAACTACAAAAGAAGTATTAAGGTAAACCTAACCATAGCATGAGACATATGGATCCAAATCAGCCCCTTAGGAAGCAACGCATAAACTAGGGTTTAAGCTTCTGTCACTCTAGCAACCCATCATCTACTTATTACTTCCCAATGCCTTCCTCTAGGCCCAAATAATGGTGAAGTATCATGTAGTCGACGTTCGCATGACACCACTAGAGGAGAGACAACATACATCTCATCAAAATATCGAACGAATACCAAATTCACATGACTACTAATAGCAAGACTTCTCCCATGTCCTCAGGAACAAACGTAACTACTCACAAAGCATATTCATGTTCATAATCAGAGGGGTATTAATATGCATAATGGATCTGAACATATGATCTTCCACCAAATAAACCAACTAGCATCAACTACAAGGAGTAATCAACACTACTAGCAACCTACAAGTACCAATCTCAGACTTAGAGACAAGAATTGGATACAAGAGATGAACTAGGGTTTGAGAGGAGATGGTGCTGGTGAAGATGTTGATGGAGATTGGCCCCCTCCCGATGAGAGGAGCGTTGGTGATGATGATGGCGATGATTTCCCCCTCCCGGAGGGAAGTGTCCCCGGCAGAACAGCTCCGCCAGAGCCCTAGATTGGTTCCGCCAAGGTTCCGCCTCGTGGCGGCGGAGTCTCGTCCCGAAAGCTTGCTTATGATTTTTTCTCGGACGAAAGACTTCATATAGCAGAAGATGGGCACCGGAGGGCCAGCAGGGGGCCCACGAGGCAGGGGGCGCGCTCAGGGGGGTAGGGCGCGCCCCCACCCTCGTGCCCAGGGTGTGGGCCCTCTCTGGTATTTTCTTCGCTCAGTATTTTTTATTATTTCCAAAAATAACTTCCGTGGAGTTTCAAGACTTTTGGAGCTGCGCAGAATAGGTCTCTAATATTTGCTCCTTTTCCAGCCCAGAACTCCAGCCGCCGGCATTCTCCCTCTTCATATAAACCTTGTAAAATAAGAGAGAATAGGCATAAGTATTGTGACATAATGTGTAATAATAGCCCATAATGCAATAAACATCGATATAAAAGCATGATGCAAAATGGACGTATCAGCATTTCTTCAAAAACAATAAAGCACGCCATGCTAAAAAAAGATATAAGTGAAGCACTAGAGCAATTCCAACAAATCATAACATAATTTTGGCTCTCTCAAATAGGTGTGTCCAACAAGGATAGATGACAAAAAAAGGAAAGCAAGCAAAGTCTCATATAATACAAGACGCTCCAAGCAAAACTCATGATATGTGACGAATAAAAATATAGCTCCAAGTAAAATACCGATGGTCGTTAGAAGAAAGAGGGGATGCCACTCGAGGGCATCCCCAAGCTTAGTTGCTTCCTTATCTTTTAGATAATAGCTTGGGATGCCATGGGGCATCCCCAAGCTTAGGCTCTTCTTACTCCTTATTCCTTCGACCATCGTGATCTCACCCAAAACTTGAAAATTTCAATCACACAAAACTCAACAAAACCTTCGTGAGATCCGTTAGTATAACAAAGCGAATTACTACTCTAAGTACTGTTGCAAACCCATTAATATTTTATTCTTGAATTATATCTACCGTATTCCAACTTTACTATGGCTCATACCCCCCGAAAGAGTCCATAGATTCATCAAAATAAGCACACAACGCAAAGAAAACATAATCTGTCAAAAACAGAACAGTCTGTAGAAATATGAAAACTTCGTATACTTCTGTAACTCCAAAAATTCTAAAAAATAGGACAACGTAGGCAATTTGTATATCAATCTTGTGTAAAAAATCAGAATTTTGCGTCGCTTATGTGATTTTTCAAAATTGTTTTACTGGACGCAAAAGTTTCTGTTTCCAACAAGATCAAATCAACTATCATCCAATAAGATCCCAAAGGCTTTGCTTGGCACAAACACTAATTAAAATGTAAAAAAACACAATCATAACAGAGGCATAATTGTGCAAACACTCAAGAATAGATAGAAAAAGGTAAAAAACTTATTCATTGGGTTGCCTCCCAACAAGCACTGTCATTTTATGCCCCTAGCTAGGCATAAAGCAAAGATATAAGTATTGTCATCTTTGGTTCTAGGTCCATAGGATGCCCTCATGATTGATTCATATGGTGGCTTAATTCTTGTTCCAGGGAAGTGTTCCATACCCTTCATTAGTGGAAATTGAAATTTAATATTGCATTCTTTCATATCAATCACGGCACCAATAGTACGTAAAAACGGTCTACCAAGTATAATTGGACAAAACGAATTGCAATCAATACCAAGAACAATAAAATCTATGGGCACATAATTCCTATTTGCAAGAATAAGAACATCATTAATTCTTCCCAAAGGCTTTTAATAGTAGAATCCGCCAAGTGCAAATTTAAAGAACACTCTTCAATATTGGTAAGACCAAGCACATCACATAGAGATTTCGGAATTGTAGAAACACTAGAACCCAAGTCACATAAAACAAAACACTCATAATTTTTAATCTTGATTTTAATGGTGAGTTCCCATTCATCATGTAATTTTCTAGGAATTGAAATCTCTAATTCCAACTTTTCTTTTAAAGCTTTCATCATAGCATCAACGATTTGTTTAGTAAAAGCTTTATTTTGTTCATAAGCATGGGTGAATTTATCATGGATTGCAACAAAGAAATACAATCAATCAAAGAACAATTATCATAATTAAAGTCTTTGTAATCCAAAAGAATGGGCACATTACTAGTTAAAGTTTTGACCTCTCCAAACCCACTTTTATCAATTTTCTCAACAAGATTTTCACCCTCCAAATTATTGGGACACCTTCTAACTAAAGTTTGACTCTTCTTCAGTACCTTTACCATCAATTTTAATTTTGCTAAACAAAGAATCAATAGAAAAAACACCAATCATTTTAAGATCTTCATCATTCTTATCTTCTAACGAGATAGGTTTAGTGGCCATTTGATTTACTAGGGTAGCTTGTGCATCGGATATTTTGCCTAGCAAACTTTCAGCAGAAGCATACTTAGATTGGAGATTGCATACTTCTCTACTAATATCATCAAGTTGTTTAGTTATAGCTTCCAACACAACAGAGTGTTCCTTAAGTTCTTCGGTAAAAATATTTATTATGCTCAAACTGTGTAGTCATATATTCCTTAGTACTTTTCTCAATTTCAAGCAAAATATTAGGGCAAGGAACATCATAATAATTTCTTTGAGTCATCATGACTACGCAAACAAGAACGCACACAGAAACAAATCTGACGAGAAAACGACAAATGAAAAAGAGGGCGAATAAAACGGTAAATTTTTGTGAAGTGGGGGAGATGAAAGCGAGAGGCAAATGACAAATAATGTAAATTGCAAGGATATGAGATTTGTGATTATGAACCTGATAGTAGTTGATGATGTCTCCTCGGCAACGGCGCCAGAAATTCCTTTTGATGCGGCTTGAACTACGTCGGTATTTCCCCAAAGAGGAAGGGATGATGTAGCACAGCTAGGGTAAGTATTTCCCTCAGTGATGAGACCAAGGTTATCGAACCGGTAGGAGAACCACACAACACTATGTAAACGGTACCTCCACACAAAGAACAAATACTTGCAACCCCACGTGAAAGAGGGGTTGTCAATCCCTCCCGGGTAAAAGGTAGATAAAATTGTAGTAGATCGGATAAATATATCTCACGGGAACATGAGATAAAATAAACAATAAAAATTTGCAGCAAGGTATTTTTGGGTTTTTGGATTAATAGATCTGAAAATAAAAGCGAATAAAAATAGATCTCGAAGGCAAATATGATAAAAAAAGACCCGGGGCCGTAGATTTCACTAGTGGCTTTTCTCGATAAAAATAGCATATGGCGGGTAAATAAATTACTGTTGGGCAATTGATAGAACTTCAAATAATTATGACGATATCCAGACAATGATCATTATATAGGCATCACATCCAAGATTAGTAGACCGATTCCTGCTTGCATCTACTACTATTACTCCACACATCGACCGCTATCCAGCATGCATCTAGTGAATTAAGTTCATGAAAAAACAGAGCAATGCAATAAGAACGATGACATGATGTAGACAAGATCTATTCATGTAGGAATAGACCCCATCTTGTTATCCTTAATAGCAACGATACATACGTGTCATTTCCCTTTGTCACTGGGATTGAGCACTGTAAGATCGAACCCATCACAAAGCACCTCTTCCCATGGCAAGAAAAATTGATCTAGTCGGCCTAACTAAATAAAAGATTCGAAGAAGAAATACGAGGCTATAAGCAATCATGCATATAAGAGATCAAAACTCAAATAACTTTGATGGATAAAATTGATCTGATCATAAACTCAAAGTTCATCGGATCCCAACAAACACACCGCAAGAAGAGTTACATCAAATAGATCTCCAAGAGACCATTGTATTGAGAATCAAAAGAGAGAGACGAAGCCATCTAGCTACTAACTACGGACTCGTAGGTCTACAATGAACTACTCACGCATCATCGGAGAGGCACCAATGAGGATGATGAAGCCCTCCGTGATGGTGTCCAGATTGGATCTGTGGTTTCTGGAACTTGCGGCGGCTGGAATTGTGTTTCGTCGACTCCCCCAGGTTTTTTGGATTTTCGGAGTATTTATAGAGCAAAGAGGCGGTGCGGGAGGCGGCCGAGGTGGGCACAACCCACCAGGGCGCGCCTGGGCCCCCAGGCGCGCCCAAGTGGGTTATGCTCCCCTCGGAGCCCCCCTATGGTACTTCCTTGGCCCAACTTGTGTCTTCTGGTCCAGAAAATATCTCCAAAAAGCTTCGTTGCGTTTGGACTCCGTTTGGTATATTTTCTGCGAAGTAATAAACAAGCAAAAACAGCAACTGGCACTAGGCACTATGTCAATAGGTTAGTCCCAAAAAATGATATAAAGTTTCTATAAAATGATTGGAAAACATCCAAGAATGATAATATAATAGCATCAAACAATTAAAAATTATTGATACGTTGGAGACGTATCAAACGGTGCCAGAAAAGATCTTGATGTCTACTACACAACCTTTTTCTTGTAGACTCGTGTTGGGCCTCCAAGTGCAGAGTTTTGTAGGAGAGTAGCAATTTTCTCTCAAGTGGATGTCCTAAGCTTTATCAATCCGTGGGAGGCGTAGGATGAGGATTGTCTCTCTCAAACAACCCTGCAACCAAATAACAAAGAGTCTCTTGTGTCCCCAACACACCCAATACAATGGTAAATTGTATAGGTGCACTAATTCGCGAAGAGATGGTGATACAAGCGTAATATGGACAGTAGATATATGTTTTTGTAATTTGAAATATAAAAACAACAAGGTAACTAGTAACGAAAGTGAGCAAAAACGGTATTGCAATGCTTGAAAACAAGGCCTAGGGTTCATACTTTCACTAGTGCAAAGTCTCTCAACAATGATAACATAACTAAAACATATGGCAATCCCTCAACGTGCGACAAAGAGTCACTCCAAAGTTCCTATTGCGGAGAATATAAGATGAAATTGCTTGTAGGGTATGAAACCACCTTAAAGTTATTCCTTCTGATAATCTTTTGAGCTATTCCTAAAAGTGTCACAAACAACCCTGGAGTTCATACTAAAATAACACCATATGATACACATCAATCAACTCTAATGTCACCTAGATAATCCAATGCCACCACAAGTATCCATGGGTCAATTATACGATATGCATCAAACAACTTCAGATTCATAATATTCAATCCAACACAAAGAACCTCGAAGAGTGCCCCAAGATTTCTACCGAAGAAACAAGGATGAAAACGTGCATCAACCCCTATGCATAGATTACCCAATGTCACCTCGGGAATCCGCAAGTTGAGTGCCAAGACATACATCAAGTGAATCAATAGAACCCCCATTGTCACCATGGGTATCCCACGCAAGACATACATCAAGTGTTCTCAAATCCATAAAATTTAACCTGATAATAGTGAAACCTCAAAGATCAAGACTCAGTTCATCACAAGAAGGTAGAGAGGGATGAACACCATAAAATCCAACTATATTAACAAAGCTCGCGGTACATCAAGATCGTGCCAAATCAAGAACACGAGAGAGAGAGAGGTAAAACACATAGCTACTGGTTCATACCCTTAGCCCCATGGGTGAACTACTCCCTCCTCATCATGGTGGCCGACAGGATGATGAAGATGGCCTACGGTGATGATTTCCCCCTCCAATAGGGTGCCAAAACGGGGTCCCAATTGGTTTTTTGTGGCTACAGAGGCTTGCGGCGGTGGAACTTCTTGTCTAGGGTTCTTTTGAGAGGTTACTGCATATATATGGGTATTTTGGCGTTGGAATCAAGTTAGGGGGTGCCTGAGGGCCCCACAAGCTCGGGAGGCGTGCACCGGGGGGTGGGGGCGCCCCTAGGCTTGTGGCCTCCTGGTCCAGCTCTGGTGCTCTGTGGATCTCTTCTGGTCCATAAATGATCACCGTAAATTTTCAGCCCATTTCGAGAACTTTTATTTCGCACAAAAAATAACACCACGGTAGTTCTGCTAAAAACAACGTCAGTCTGATTTAGTTCTAATCAAATCATACCAAAACCATATACAATTGTTGTAAACAATTTATGAATATTTCATAAATTATAGATACGTTGAAGATGTATCAACCATATGAAATTCATGCTTCAGCCAACTCATTCAAAAGTCCGAACTATGGGAGAGAGTCGGACATTATACTCCAATACTCCCTCTCACGTCTATGCCCCTTTGGAGTTTTATGACGTGTGCTGCAGAAGCGGGGGCATGCCGCAATTACCTTGAACCTCTTGGTTGCAAGTTTATGCACCTAACCAGTTCACCAATCAGTCCGAGCTAATGAAGGGAGGCGGGCAATATTTTTTTTGACGTGGAACAACGTGCATTTCATTAACTAGTGGGCGCGACTAAATCGTTGGCCACAACACCCATTACATCAGTAGGTAACCCAGTTAGCCAAACACGCTGCCTTTCCGTGACTAATCTACCACCATGACTAGCAAGCAAGCGTGCAGGCATATTACAATCACATAAATTAAAAATAACTTTGTAGTCGATGAAATCCATTTGAAGAAGAAATTTCATCTCCCTAAAGAGAGTATCCAGCTTTGCACGGTCAGAATTTATGGAGCACACTGTTTGGGATAGAAGCAAACAGTCTGTGTTAGAAATCACACGCTCCATACCGAAATTCTTCGCTATGTGTATAGCTTTCATCCGAGCCAGCGCTTCAGCATGGATCGCTTCTGGAGATGAGCAATATATTTCAACATCAGTATAATGGTATATAGAATTGATAGTGTTCTTGCATTTTGTAGCACTAGATCAGAACCATTAGTTTTAGATCTGACGGCTGAGAGAGATGGTTTTCCCTGCCTTCGCTCCTACCCGTCAGTGAGCCAAATACTCGTTATCTCTTTCTCTTCTCGCCTCTGTTGTCCGTCCAACCGAAACCACTTCCCGCCATGCCGCCGCCGCCGCAGCGTCCAGTCCCCTCCCCCGCTGGGCGGGCTAACCTATTTTCCTGTCCTCCCCCTCCCCCTCCTAACCGCCACAATCCCAAGAACCGCGCCGTCCCTCTACCTCCCCCCCCACCTCGCCGCCGCCACCCCGAGAACCATCACGAGCAATCTTTCCAAGAACAAGCGGCAACGCCGGCTCCAAGAACCACCCACACCAACCCCGCCTTCCGCGCACCCCACCTGCGTACCTCCTACCGAAAGCCCGTGCCCCCAGCCGCAGCCACAGGCAAGGGCGAGGCCCTCCTCACAACCGACCCCACAGACGCCGCCGCCGGGCGCTCTGTCGTCGTAGGCCCTTCCGGTGTCACATTCCGTCTCCCCGGTGCTCCGTTCGACTTTCAGTTCAGCTACTCCGAGGCGCCCCGCGCCGCGCCGCTGGCCATCCGGGAACCTCCGTTCCTGCCTTTCGCCCCGCCGACCATGCCGCGGCCGTGGACCGGAAAGGCACCTCTGCTGACCAAGGAAGAGAAGGCCCGGCGAAGGGGCGTGCGGCTGCACACGCCGCTTGGCCAGGAGCCGCCACGAACGGTGAGTCCGCACGGGATCATGATGGAGGTGAGGGGGAGGAGGCAGCTGGACTTCGCCAGGGTGAGCCCCGGCGACGGAAGGAGCCGGGAGGAGGTTCTAGGGGAGCCACTCACCTCAGCCGAGGTGCGTGAGCTCGTCAAGCCTCATATGTCGCATAACCGGCAACTCAACATTGGTAAGTACAGTAACTAACTACTCCCTCCGTTCCAAAATAGATGAACAAACTTTAGTACAAAGTTAGTACAAAGTTGGGTCATCTATTTTGGAATGGAGGGAGTAACTATTATAGTTCTCAAAAACAACAAGACAAGAAGATATTTGCCGTTGCCATTTGTTCTGACTTCAGATTGAAGTGAGATATGTGGTGTCGAAAGGAG
Source organism: Triticum aestivum (assembly GCF_018294505.1). Taxonomy (NCBI): domain Eukaryota; kingdom Viridiplantae; phylum Streptophyta; class Magnoliopsida; order Poales; family Poaceae; genus Triticum; species Triticum aestivum. The sequence goes on from NC_057802.1 coordinate 192,159,472, forward strand.
AAATATATGTGCATGCTAGGTTCTCATCTCATGCATCTATACTTGCAAATGCATGTTTTGTCCGATGTATAACCATGAATCCAAGAAGTATGATATTGCTACCAGGTGTTAAATTGGTGAACTTAGCTCAATTTTAATAACACTAAAAACAATAATACAGTAGTTTTTTTCCCGTAACTATACATCATTGGATTGAAGAAAATAATAGTACATCGTATTGAGTGGTAGGATCAGCAATCATAGCGTCAGGACTAAACAACAAGAAATAGGTTTGTGCAATTTCTTACAATTTGAAAGCAGGGGTTGTAAATCTACTATGGTGTAGTTAAGGGATTAAATGTGCAATGAAGGCATAATTTTCATATATGCAAGATAACTGGTTGAGTCGTTAGATTAGATTGGATACCCCAAATTATTTGTGTCGAACCCTAACTCACTTGTGAACTGATATAGATATAGCAATACTCCTTGTTGGTTTTAATTTTATGAAAGGACGCCGCACACGTGTGGGCTTTAAGGGATCTGCCCACACGTTCTGTGTGGTGCCTAAGAGGACCAGCCCACACGCCTGTGTGTGGGCAAAACAACTAGCGCCCACACGCCTCTTTTTTCCCCTCCCGGTCCCTCTTACACGCGTGCGTGTGGGCAAAATAGATAACGCCCACACGCCCGGTACGTCAGGCCTCGTACCTCGTGGTCCCGCACGCCCCACGTGACACTTTACCGCGCGCCCGCAGTTGCCATGGGCCGGACCCTCGTCCATGTTCGTTTAAGTGCAGTTGCCATGTCGCTGAACTACGGTTGCCATGTCGGACAACTACAGTTGCCATGTTTGCTCAACTGCAGTTGCCATCTCAGGTCAAAGTTCCAGATTGCCATTTTTTTGGACAACTACAGCTGTTGCCATGTGTGGTCTGGTCTACTGCAGTTGCCATGATGTCAAAACTTTAGGAGTTGCCACCTACTAACACTAGGCAGTTGCCATGTAGCGCTACAAAAAAAGGCATGGCAAAAAAACATGTTCGGGTAAAAGAGAGAGTTGGCATGTGCTCACAAGCACGCTAGGGCAGTTGCCATGTAAAAAGAAAGAGTTGCCATCTGCTTACGTGCACGCTAGGGCAGTTTGCCATGTACCATGCAAAAATATGGCAATTGACATGTTCGGGGTAAAAAAAAGAGAGAGTTGCCATCTTCTTGCAATCACACTAGGGCAGTTGCCATGTACACTGCAAAACGCATGGCAACTGGCAGCTTGGGGTGTGGGAGAGGAGGCGGGCGTGTGGGCGAGATGGCAAACGCCCACACACCAGCCCTTGTGCGTGACTGAAAACTGGTGTGTGGGCGAACTGCTAAACGCCCACACACCGGCCCCTCCGTGTGGTAAAACGGATGTGTGGGCGACCTCTCTCACACACCACACACACGCCTTGTCCTACGTGGCACACAAAATCAGTCAAAATGTGCCAAGATTCGTGCAGATACTGCTATGGCGATGGAGGCGTGTGGTTGAGATGGCTAACGCCCACACGTGTGGGCGTTAACATTTCCGTTACTCGCGCTAATGCTTCTGCTGGCGTAGGTGGCAGCGACAAGCACGAGGAACAGGAGGTGCTCGGACTTCTAACCATGTTAGAAGGAGCGCCGTCACGGTTCCGTGGCCGTGCGCCATCTTGACCAGCGTCTTGGCGTGCGTGTCGGCCCCGCGCATCTCGGGAATGATGTAGAGGGCTCTTCCCATGCGGCCCCCGGGGTCTCCAACGTCGCGGCGCTGCTCGTCGCGCACGACCTGAGAGGATCGCGGCGCGGGCGTCGGCGGGGGTGTCTTGGAGGTCGCCGCGCCGCCCGTAGGCAGTACGGCTCCACCCTTGGAGGTCCCCGTGCCGCCTGTAGGCGGCACGGCTCCGTTCTTGGACGCGGCGGCATGCGGCTCGTCGTCTTGGGCACGAACGACGCCGCTCGCCTGGCTTCGGTTGCCGGAGTGTCGTGGATGGTCGTGATCCGCACCTCCACCACCATCCGCGACTACCCCATCGCCCGTCCGCGTTGGCACGGGCGGTTCGTCTCCGGAAGAACCGATCGCCGTGATCCCCTTCTTCTTCGGAGCCATGGTGATCGAGGAAACGACGCGCTAACCGCTAGATCGGGTTTGCAAAACTCTCCGCCCCTGCCTGGCGCGCCAAAGATGTCGGCGTGCAGAACGACACCTATGGGATCACGTGGATCCCTTCTACGGCTCGACAGGGAAGAGGGGTAGAGCAAAGAGCGGATCTAATGGTCAACACGACGGATTTTTACCAAGGTTCGGGCCGCTGAGAAGTGTAAAACCCTAGTCCTGCTTGATTGTGTATTCTGTGTTCTTGAGCTTCGGTAGCTGCTCGCATGCAAGCTGGGCCGAGAGGTTCAAAAGTTTGAATCCTCCTCCAGTACACCGTGGGCCTCCTTTTTTATGTCCAAGGGGCTGCCACAGTGGCACACAGGAGGTGTAAAGTAGTTACAGTGTCTACGTTTATCACCGGCGTCTTAGGACAAACACATTAAATGCGCTGCTTACGTGTCCTCTAGCTTTATCGGGGACGGGAATAGAGCCCGTCTCGTCCGTTGCCGCCCCGCCCTGTCTTGACACGCGTCCACGCCGACGAGGCATGCAGTGCCAAGTTGGCTGGCCAGCTGCTGTGCTGGAGAGGTGGCAGGTTCTTCATGGAGATCTGCATGCCACCACGCAGGTGCTTGCCAGGCTGGCAGGTCGGTCACTGTGCGGGAGCGGTGACGGGGTGGCAGTGTCTTGCCGATGTCCCCGGCGAGGATTTTGCCGGGGCCTCGCGGATGTCCCTGGCAAGGATCTTGCAGGGTACTGCGCCTTCTGGCCTTCACAAAGATCTGCACGCCACTACGCGCGCCCCTGAGTCTTGGCCTTAACGTTGTCGATGGTGTCAGAGTTCTCAACCTCAAGGGTGGTGCTCTTGTTAGTGCTCTGTAGGTCGTCCCGGCAAGGATCTTGCCGGGGTCTCGCAAGCCGTCCCGGCAAGGATCTTGCCGGGGGTCCAGCTCGTCCTCTGTTCTCTGGCTTGGCTGCTTCTCTTAGCCTTGTATCTCGTTTTTATCCTTGATCGCCCTCTTCATGCCTCGCCGCGCGTGTGTGGCTACGACTGCCCGTGCACAAGTATGGGGTGCTAAAGGACAAATACTTACTCGGACCTACAGGCATGGGTGGATGCATTCATTTAACATCTCTTTTTTAAATCTCTTTTTTGTACAATTAGGGGTATTCCTTTTATTAGCCAGCAGGGGGCCTTTTTTTTAGCTATTTTCTTGCTTTCCTTCTTTTTTATCCCTTTCGTACAGCATTAGAACAGAACATTATAAATGTACACAGTAGGAAGGCCTACTGTTTGCTCTCAAAACTCTGAAAATTGGCAATTAAGGAATTGCCTCTCATTTCACTGACATTTGGATCCTTGGACGCACGTGAAATAACATTTTCTAATATGCCACTCTTTACAGTGGTATATATATATATAAGAATCCTTAATGTTTTTCTTGTTATTGTTGCTTGCACTTTTTTGAGCTAAAGTTTGCGTCCTGATGCATTGGTAGAAAAGAAGGTTTAGTACAAGCCCAAGAAGGGCAACACCGGAGAATACAATGCCACACCCCTAAGGGCTAGGATCGAGAGGCAGCAGATCGGAAGAATCACGATGTTACTCATATTAGAATTTTGGCAACAAATTGGATAAGATGCCTAAGAATACTCCACATGGAAGGGAAACCTTGAGATGGAACTACATAGTCAAAATTTGCTTTCTAAAGTATTTGATAAGTTCCGTTTGAATTAAGGTAGGGGCAACAATTAGGACATTTGGATCATAACTCAACCTGAAATTTTCCTTGATAAGCTTGTGCAGAATTAAGCTTTCTTATTGGAGTCTGGGGCTAATAATGCATTTTCTGATTAATTGGCTGTAGGAAGGGATGGGTTGACCCACAACATGTTGGAGATGATACATTGCCATTGGAGGCGCCAGGAGGTCTGCAAAGTGAGATGTCGAGGAGTACCGACTGTTGATATGAACAACCTTTGTTATCACCTTGAGGTATACTTTTTGTACAACTTTCCCATTCAGTTGTGATCATGTGCTTGTGTTGATGTCATTCTCTGAGGATCTATATAAATTGAACTATAATTTGTTGCGACATCTAAGAGAATCCAGCTGCCATTAGATGAACCTAGTTCAGTCCAGGAGTATCCAGAGTTAGTTCAGTCCGGGATATCCAAACGGGCGCTTCGAGATAGGCCGTTGAGAGTCGAGAGAGAGCCGCAGCTTCCGGCCCGATCCCCTATCTTCTCCGACGGCTACGGCGGCCGGAGCAGATAAGGGAGAGGTGCTCGGTGTAGTTATGTGAATAAAGTATCTAGTTTTAGGTTGTGTTGTGCCCATGTGGTGTCTGGCGTTATGCCGATGTGGAGGATGCCGCCGCTGCGGGCGAGCAGCGGCTGGTGGCTATCGGTGGTGGTGATCCTGGCGGAGCTGGCTAGAGATCAGCTGCTGCTATGGAACGCGGCGCCGGCCTCTGCACCAATAAGCTCGACTGGTTCCATGCCATGGAGGTATTCTGCTCTGTCTCCAGTTTCCAAGGTCATCTTGGTGGTGGAATCGAAGCAGAGAGGAGATGGTGATCCTAATTGGGTTTGTGCTTATCTCTGGTGGCTGATTGGGACTTGCTACGGCGCCAGCCAAGGTGCTCGGCTGCCGGCTGGCCCCATCTCGCCGCCGCACGTGGTGGCCGAAGGGCGGCCTTCTTGTTTCTTCCTCCCTGCCAAGGAGCCTATAGGGAGGCAGCTCATCTTCTACATGGAGTCTATGGCGTGGTGCCATGGAAGCTCTGCCGTCCCAAGTGGTATTGTCCTCGGCGACGACGTGGCTGCACCCGTGAAGATGTCAGGGACCCAATTGCGTTGCTCATCTGGTTGTTGGGGTCCTCTTTGTAAAATGCAGGGACCAGTTTGCTATTTAGGATTAGTTCTGGGTCCTTTTGCATTCTGCTGTGTACCACTGTTTTAATATCAATGCAGTTTCGGGGTCCTTCTGGACCCCTCTCTCGTTCAAAAAAAAAGTTAGCTCAGTCCAGGAGTATCCAGAGTGAGTAGGAGTCCTAGTAGAAGTTTGAGTCTAAAGTTGGTTGTGTTCAAGTCAGGTTGGGATAGCTCTGTAAAGGAGCAGTTTTGTAGTAGTCCCAGCTGTACTGTTCAGTGAACAGTAACCAACCTAAAAAGTCTATATAAGGATGTACCCCCCTTGTAAGCAAGGAAGGCAATGAAATATGTAGTTCCTACCTATGCTTCTGTTCTACCCCTGCAATTCTCCAATCTTTCCTCATTATCCTTCTCCTGTACCACGACCCCTATACAGCAACGACCCTCGCGCACAGCTAGTATCCCACCAAGTAACTAACGACGTCGGCCACAACAAATTTATTCTGCACACAAGTTACAAGGGTAGGGCTGGCGCAGTGGTAGTCTCTCCACTTGTGGCCTGGAGGTCCTGTTTTTGAACCAGCCTCTTTGCAGAATTATTATTCAAGGGTAAGGCTGTCTAGAAATTCTCTTCCCTAGACCCCACCTTGTGTAGGAGCTTTCAGCACTGGGTACGCCCTTTAAGTTACGAGTTCGTGCTCCAAGGTCCAGGGAAACTTGTTTACTTGTTTGGTTTTAGACATTTGTGTTTCTTAGCAGCTACTCCCTCCGTCTGGGTTTATTAGGCCTCTCAGCATCACAAGCATGTCCCCCTTTTATAAGGCCCCGCTTTGGAAAGGTGCATGCATGCAACCATTTCATTGGTTGCATTGAAAACCATTGTTGTTGGTGCCATGGCTGAAAAATTAATACACTTCATGCGTGCTTTTTCATTGGCTGCATGCATGTGAGAGAGTGCATTGGGAGTGGAATGGAATAATTAATGTGAGCAAGTTACTATGTGTCTTGGTCTAAGAGAAGTTGTCTTCAGGCCTAATAAACCCGGACGGAGGGAGTAGTAGTAGTGTAATAAGAGCTCAATTGTCATATATGCATTCTAACTTATTATGCTGCTCGCTCAGATAGGTTAACTATATAATATCTGTATTTCCAGGAGAAATCAGGTGGAAAGGTCATTAAACGAGTAGGTGGAGTTGTTTTCTTGTACCGTGGACGAAATTACAACCCATACACCCGTCCTCGTTATCCATTAATGCTTTGGAAGCCAGCCGCTCCTGTTTATCCAAAACTCATCCAGCAAGCTCCTGGAGGACTTACGGTGGAAGAAGCAGCTGAAATGAGAAGGAGAGGACAGATTCTACTGCCAATTTTAAAGTTAGGTATGATTTGTTGTGTTGGGTTGAAGATTCGAATTTTACACCATCGTTCAGGGTTTCTCCGACACTCAACTGAGGTCAATCCTGGAACCTGCCTGGTTGTGAAACCAACCAAAACTGGCCAGCTCTTCTATAGTTTGCTCTTCTTTCTTCTTCTGTGTTTTCAACTTTACATGTTTCCAGCATATTAAATAAACATTAGTCCACATATTTCTCTTCAAATAGTACAAAATATGGATCAGTCCGGTCATACACAGAAAGGGGTACATGACTGGTTCTGGGTAAGTGTCAGTTTACTGCTGGAACCTTACCAACCATTTAATACATTACTTTTTAAGTTTAACTAAATCCCATTGACCAGGGCTAATTGTTAAGGGAGTTCTGTTAGTCCATGATTCTGCCAGCCCACTTTAGAGAGGCCTCTTGCAAAAGTGTTATTGGCTAATTGTTAAGGGAGTTCTGTTAGTCCATGATTCTGCCAGCCCACTTTAGAGAGGCCTCTTGCAAAAGTGTTATTATTGGCCTTCTAGATTTAAAAGAAGAAAATCACCCTCCCTCCCCTGCCGAGTCCCTTAGGAAAGTGGCGATCAAAGCGTTGCAACGTGCCATTTCCGAAAAATCGACTTCTGGGAATGTTAAAGCTGCTCTTCTCGGCGAAGAGAATATAAAGTATTTCCACCTTGTTGTAGATGCAAATTGTCTATTGCATAGTCCAAAGGGCACATATATATTAGACATGACTTGGGGCACAAGGAAGGAAACATAGTCTTGAGAGTGTCGTCGTAGCATGAAGGGTCTTCAAAACTTGTCAAGCCAAGCCAAAGGAGATAACGAGAAGACACCACATCAGTTGAAGATACAATATAAGTATCAAGAGAAGATGGGTTGTCATAAGAAGATAGCACATCAGTAGAAGATACAATATAAGTATCAAGAGAAGATGGGTTGTCATAAGAAGATAGCACATCAAGAGAATGAAGCATTGCGCACAAAATCATAGCCCAAGAAAACCGGCGGCAAGAGAATGGGTGTAGATTGACAATGCAAAAAGATGCCACGAAAATCCTGTAGAAGCAGCAACAAGTAGAGAAGGCACAGCAGCATGTAGCAAGCAGCGACCAGGAACACAGCTAAGAAGAGCAGCCATATAGCAGCAGGCCATGGGAAGCCAGCAACGGGTGACTGGAGAAGGCTGGCAAGAGGCTGCAGCGGGGCCATGAGGGTTGCAGGGGGGAGCAGCACGCACACTGCTAGAGCTGCACGGGCGGGCCTGTACGTGGAGCAGAGCTTGGAGGCCAGTCTGGTCGAGAACATATGAAGCAACGGCGGGCCGTCAACAGAAGGGGGAATCTATCTGAGAGGAGCAGATCGATGGAATCTGACCGGGAGACTGAAAAAAAATCGATCGGAGAGGAGGACGAGTTGCGGCGTCCGAAACAGACCTAAACCTAGGCTCTGATGCCATGTTATAGATGCAACTTCTCTATTGCATAGCCCATGTTATAGACCTAACAAATATTGGCTTTCTATCGCAAATATTGGAGCCAAATCAAACATATCATCACCCCCTTCTTCCACGAGTTTGCTAATGGCTATGCTGACACGGAACGTTTTAACCGCTCTCTGGTCGTTCTTCTTCAATCTCTGAAGCCCACTGTTCTGCTGATGCGTTCAGGCTAATCTGGCTTCAAAACTGCCACATTAAAGTGGTCACCAAAGTTCTCACGAACTTGGTGAAAGCATTCATCCCCTTACTCGTCCATGCAGACCAAACAGGCTTCATTTCGGGTAGGTCCATCGCCGAAAACTTCATCTATGCAGCAGACACCGTTAGCTGGTGTCATCGGCGTAAGGCTGAAACTATGGACATGAAGCTCGATTTCAGGAAAGCCTTTGATTCCATTTCCTGGTCTTCCTTGCTCCTTCTAAACCACCGGGGTTATCCTACTAGCTTCTGCTCCTGGATTGAAAATCTGCTTACCACCGGGAAAACTGCCATCCTCCTAAACGGCGTACCAGGGGACTGCATCAACTGCAAGAATGGTCTCCGCCAATGGGACCCTCCCCCCGCCCTACCTATTCATCATCGTGGCCGACATTCTCCAGCAGCTCATTCTCAAAGCCCACGCTAGCAACCTTGGTCACCTGCAACACCCGACCTACCCAGATCTTCCTCCTACCATCCTTTAATACGCAGACAACACACTTGTTATAGCCAGCGCCTCAATTGAGGCTGCCTCTCACCTAAAGTCAATCCTAGACGACTTCGCTCTCGCTACTGGCCTCACTATCAATGTTACCAAAACAACATCCGTCCTCATCCATGTAAATGATGCCACTGCCGCCTCTATCCCTGTGATCGTTGGATGTATCACCTCATCCTTTCCCAAACCTACCTAGGGCTTTTTTTTTTCTGAAAAGGAGGAAGACCCCCGGCCTCTACATCAGAACGATGCATGCGGCCACTTTATTAAAAGCCAAACAAACCAAGGTCCGCAGTATAGTACAGCTCGCAAAAGGAGCACAAAAAGCAAAGCAAATAAACAAAGCCACAACCGGCTATGAACAGGGCAATACGACTAAACATCTATCCTATTATTGGACCGCCATCCAAACCGGTTGTAGATAGCCCGTGCTACCGTCTCCCATCAGTTGCACCCAGTAGCCAAAAGCTCCCTGGAGTGCGTATGAGTGAGTAACGACCACGTACGGATCCAAGCGGAAGCTCTGTAGATAACCTGCAAGAAATCCATAAGATTCTGTCTGTTAAAGATCATATCATTCGTGCAATTCCATATAGTCCAAAGTAGTGCGCATATTCCTATCCCAATACGTCCCGCAGTAATTGGTTCCACTCCAGTAAGCCACGGCCCAAATAACATGTTGATGCTAACTGGAGGGCTGATGTTAAAAGCTATATGAATCGTACGCCAAAGAAGCTTAGCGAGAGGGCAATCGATGAAGAGGTGTTGTATTTTTTCATCATTATCACAAAAACAACAACGTGAACTGCCTACCCAACTACGGTTAAGCAGATTATCTTTGGTGAGTATCATTCGCTTGTGAACGAACCACATGAAGATCTTGATTCTCAACGGAACTTTAATTTTCCAAATATGAGTTGATCCCGGGATTGGGCCAGAATCAATTAGATCCATTTACATAGATTTTACCGTGAAAACACCGTTTCTAGTTAACTTCCAATGACACGAGTCAGGCTGATCAAAAAGTTGAACATCGCACAAGATGCAACCATGAGCTCCACCGCTCCCCCACTAGAGACCTCCTGAACTGGATGTTCAAGGGGGACGATTGTAATACTGTAGCAATGTAAACCTCCTTACTTTGTACAATATTATACAGAGTGGGATATTGCAAGGACACTCCCCTAACCATGTATCTTCCTAAAATCTGGTTGTTGTACCATTTCCAACAACAAATTTCGCTCTGCGAAAAAAAGTATCCTTGGTCCGCATTAGCCCCTTCCAAAACGGCGAGTCATTACGTCTTACGGTAACCAAAACGGCGAGTCATTAGGTCTTACGGTAACCTGGGACAAAGACTTTGATTGCAGGTATTTGTTACGTAGGATCTGTGCCCACATACCGTCGGTCTCAACCGATAACCTAAAAAGCCATTTGCTTAACAAGCATTTGTTTTTGATCTCCAGGTTCTCAATCCCAAGCCCCGCTTGGTCTTTGGGTCTGCAAATAATGTCCCACCTGGTCAATCTGTATTTCGTCTTTACTTCATCACATTGACAGAAAAAACGAGATCGATAGAAATCTAACCTTTTCCGCACCCCTATAGGTACTTCAAAGAAAGATAACAGGAACATCAGCATACTAGGTAATACTGCATTTATTAACACAAGCCGACCTCCATAAGACATAAGCTTGCCCTTCAAGTAGCTTAGCTTTTTTTCAAATCAATCCTCAATACATTTCCATTCTTTATTTGATACTTTGCGCTGATGAATTGGGATTCTGAGGTAGCTGAAAGGCAAGGATCCTGTTTCACAACCAAACAATTGACTATACGCATCTTGTTCCTCTTTGGCTCTTCCAAAGCAAAACAGTTCGCTCTTGTTAAAATTAATCTTTAACCCCGACAATTGTTCAAAAACGCAAAGTACTAACTTCATATTTCTAGCCTTTGCGAGATCATGTTCCATCAATATAGTGTCATTAGTGTATTGTAGTATGGAACCCCCCCCCCTCCCCCACCCCATCAACGAGATGAGGGAGTAGTCCTCCTACTTGGCCCTACCGATAAGAGTTGCCAACATATCTGCCACTATGTTGAACAGAATAGGGGACATCGGGTCCCCTTTTCTTAAGCCCTTATGAGTCTGAAAATAATGACCCGTGTCATCGTTCCCCTTATACCCATGCTACCTTTTTGAATAAAGGAATCCACCTGTTTCCTCCAGGTTTCATTAAACCCCTTCATGCGCATTGCCTGTTGGAGGAAGGGCCATTTGACCTTATTGTACGCTTTCTCAAAATCCACCTTGGATCACCCCATCTAGTTTCTTCGAATGGGTTTCATGTAGAGTTTCGTGTAAGACAACAACCCCCTCAAGGATATGTCTCCATGCCATGAAAGCCGGCTAACTCGGTTGTACCACTGAATGGGCAATCGGTGTCAATCTATTCGTGCCGACTTTCGTGAAAATTTTGAAACTCACATTTAAAAGACATATGTGCCTGAACTGCTCAATACGTACTGCCTCCTCCTTCTTTGGTAACAGCGTTATTGTTCCAAAGTTAAGGTGGAAAAGCTGCAGGTGGCCATTGAAGAATTCATGGAGCATCGGCATGAGGTCACCCTTTATGATATGCCAGCATTTCTTGTAGAATTCTGCTGGGAATCCATCTGGTCCAGGTGCCTTATTCTGCTTCATCTGTGTTACTGCCTCGAACACCTCTTTTTCTGTAAAGGCGCAGACAAAATCTCATTTTCATCTGTCCTTAGCTGAGGAATATCCCCAACTGCGAGCTCGTCGAGGGACACAAAACTGTCCTCAGGTGGCCCCGAAAAGTTGTTTATAATAATTTGAAATATACAGCTTGAGGTTTTCATGCCCCACCACCGTACCTTCATCCTGTTCGAGCTGGATGATTTTCTTTTTTCTATGTTTGCCATTCGCAATCACATGGAAGAACTGAGTATTGTCATCCCCTTGGACAACTTTCAGAACCTTAACCCTCAGCGCCCATTTCATTTCTTCTTCTCTAAGAAGAACACGAAGTTTCTGCTCAGCTTAGTTTTAGCGGCCTGTTCAGTCGCGTGTAGCATGTTAGATTCCACTTTCAAATCTAAAGCTTTGATCATACGGATAAGTCTATCTTTTTCTTGTTTATAAATCCCGCTTTCATTTCTGGCCCAACCCCTCAAAAATTGTCGCAAGTGCCTAATTTTATTTTGCCACCTTTCGACACTCGAATGCCCACCAAAGTCCTTAGCCCATTCCCTTGCAACCATATAGAATAATCCCTCTTTCTCAAACCAACTTAGTTCAAAAGAGAAGGTGTTCTTGTTGCCCATATGGTTCGCTTCTCCTGAATCGACCAGCAAAGGGGTATGATCAGAGATAGCCCTTTGTAACACCTGCACCGTTACAAGAGGAAACTTTTGTTCCCAATCAACACTAATGAGAACCCTGTCCAACTTTTCATATGTGGGATTCGGCAACGAGTTCGCCCAAGTGAACTGTCTACCGGAGAGGTCGATCTCCCTTGGATTGAGGCTCTCAATGATCGTATTAAACATAAATGACCATCTTCCATCGAAGTTGTCATTATTCTTCTCTTCTCTTCTCCTTATAATATTAAAATCTCCTCCCACTAGGATTGGTAACCTTTCGTCTCTACAGCTTCTCACAAGATCAGCGAGGAAATCTGGTTTGAACTCAGGTTGAGCTGCTCCATAAACAGCCACCAAAGCCCACCTAAACCCATTGAGTTTTGCCATAACACGAAACTTAACGGCATAATCTCCATGGACGACGTTCATCACCTCTAACGTTTCACACTTAACCCCAAGTAAAATCCCTCCGGATCGTCCCCTTGGAGGGAGACAGTGCCAGTCAAAATCTATACCACCAGATAAGGTACCAAGGAATTGTGAAGTGAAGTTGTCTCTACCCGTTTCTAGTAGGGCAATAAAGTCTAGTTTGTGCTCTAGTGACGCTTCCGCAAGGAACCTTTTTTCAGCCAAGTCTGCTAGACCTCTGCTATTCCAAAAGAGTCCTTTCATTTGTCATGATGGAATTTTTTCTTGAATTTGATTCTCGCACTTCTGCAAACTGCCGATACAGGATAAACCTTCCTCTTCCAGGATCGTTTTGGTTTTTCGTGCACCTCCTCTGCGTCCATATGACCAGGAGCAGTCAATGTCCTGCCTAGGCTTGCCCCTGCCCACCCACAAACTCCCGCCCTCTGCCTTCCAGCCTATCATCACCAATTGTTTCAGATACCTCACCGTCCAGCATGCTAAACTCCTCTCAAGAGGAGGACGACTCATTCTAATCTGCTATGTTCTTGACTCCCAACCAACTTATTTCATATCAGTGTTCCAGCTTCCCAAAAAAGTTATCGAAGCTACCGACGCAATCCGTCGAGCCTTTTTCTGGACTGCTGAAGAAATGTGTACTGGTGCGAAGTGTCTTAAATTTTTGGAAAAATGTTTGTAAACCAAAAAAGTTCGGTGGTCTAGGCATCAAAGATTTGCATATCCAAAATAATTTCTTGCTCTTCAAATTTGCCTACAAATGCCTCACCTCCACCTCCCCTTTACCTTGAATTACTTGGTACCTATGAAACCACAACAACAGACTCACCCACTACACCCAACCTTCCTTCCTCTCAAGCATTATCAAGATCCATCTAGATACACTACTTCAGATTTCCTTCGTCCTAACAAATAATTGCATGTCAACCTTCTTCTGGCAAGACCGTTGGCTCACCCAGCAACCTCTAGCTTCAACCTTCCCAAGCCTCTATTCCCACTCCACCAATGCCCATATACTTGTATCCAAATCATGCAGGAAGAATTACTATCGAACCTCCTGAACCGGCTGACCAACGCTGCCACGGCAGAGTTTCTTGATTTGCCTCAGTGATTGCTCGTGCATGCTTTAGGGTTCTCCAAGGCTGCCTATGCCCTATTGAAGGGAAGATCAGGAGTGTGACCACGCCAATTTAATTTGGCGCAGCAGGAGCCCGAATGAGCTCAAAATCTTCGGTTGGCTACTCTTCAGAGGGCGCTTGAACACGCGTGCTAATCTCTTCCGCAAGTATATCTCCTCCAACGCTGGCTGCCCTATATGCTCACTCATCGGAGGACATGGATCACCTTTTCCTCTGCTGCCCAAAAGTTAACCGGGTCTGACTCCTTGGGCTGTTTCCTCCTGCTCGGTTCCAACACTTGTGGGCTGCCGTCATTCCCGATCACCTGGGTAGCTGCATCTGGCCGGAAGTGTTACTCTCCATTCTTTGGAAATCTGGGACTACTCAAGGAATGCCACCATATTCAGGAATGAAAACACACTGCCTTTGTAACCGTTAGGAACATTTGTAATGATTTTGATCTCGGGACTATTCAGATTAAATATCTGATAGATAGGGCAGCCTGTCTTGGGGCGACTAGCTCTCCTCACGAGTTGCCGTGACCCTGTAATTCTTAGCCTTTGGGTACAAAACTTTGCATTTGTTTGCGAGGTTTTATGCTGAAAGTATCAGACTATAGACATGTTGCTGTTCCCGTGACACCTCTGTACTGTATGTCGAAGGGAATTTGGTCTATATCTACAGAAGTTACTAGCTGTAAATTACGACCTGTTGGTTGGCAGCTAAGGGGCTGTTCGGTTTCTAGCCACGCTCCACATTTTTCTGCCAAATTTGCCTAACCTTAGGTGCAAAAATTCTTGGCCACACTTTAGCTTGCCTAAGAAAATCTTGGCATACTTTTTGTGTGTCTGCCATATGGGTCTTATTTTTCACAAAAAGAGCGTTTTCAAAGCCGTGGCTAGAACCAAACACCCACCTAACTTGGTCAAATTTGCCCCTACAGTGTATGTGTTATGCGTTTCTTATTCCATAGAGAAAAGTATATTTTTTGTCCCTCAACTTTACCGATAGTAGAAATGGTCCCTCGACTCCAAAAGCAAATGCTAATTGGAACACCGCTTCATATCCGGGGTGAAAACTCTTGTCCTGGCCTTTATTGGCCGGGTTCAGCAACGACCAATTTGCGTTGTTACCTTGTTAAAAATTGTTGTCCACTGCTGTTGTGCTGGTCTTCATTGGCTCATCTCAGCAATTATGGTGAAAATCATTCCGGTCAGACGTGACAACGATGACGTGTATCCCTTCTTGAAGGCATTGTTGCAAAAGAAGTCTGACTTAGTCGTAGGTGTTAATTTCACACCTTGTAATGGTTCGGTCATGGCTGTGTGCATCGCGATGATGTAGACGCCGGGGTTTTTTAACCTCCTTTTTGAAAGAAAAAAAACCTCGAAAACCAGAAAAACATATTCCATCAATTATTGAAACCAGATATTTTTCGTCCCTAGGGTTACTTTGGGTAGTTTCCTCGTTTTCGAGTTGAAGGACCATTTCTAAACTATGGGTAGAGTTGAGGGACAAAAATATATTCATCTCTATTCCATATTGATCGGGGCATGTAGATATAAAAAAAATGCATATTCATTTCTTAATTCTGCAGCAAAAAATGGAATATATATCAATCTTGTAAAGGATGTTCAAGATGCTTTTGAGGGAAATGATCTGGTGAAGATTGACTGCAAAGGTTTGGAACCAAGCGACTACAAAAAGATTGGGGCAAAACTGAGGGTATTCATTCCCACACAACTGTTATGTTTCCATGTCATCACCGCTGATGGAAGTATATTAACTTTATAGTTTATTGTACTCTCGACCGAAAATTCTGTGTTTCTATGTATGCAGGATCTTGTTCCTTGCGTCCTTTTGTCATTTGACAAGGAGCAGATATTAATCTACAGAGGCAAAGGATGGAAATCCAGATATTTGAAGCCTCTCACCCCCGTTCCAAAAGTTGAAAAGAATAATCGGGCAGTGTCATCTGTTGTGGATAGCTCAGGTGTGTACCTGTAATTTGCACTCACAATTATTTATCATACAGAAGGCAGCAATAAATTTTTGAACAGCTATGCTTACATCAATACAAGGCCATTTGGAAACAGTGCAATCACGGTCTCGTTGCTTTGACATGCTCATTTCTATAGAATGTTGTAGCCTATTTTTATTTACTATTTTCATTCTGCGTCCCATTGCAAGTGATCCATTGGATGCCTATGTTTCGTACATTTTGTTTGTTCACTCTCAGGTATCCATGTGCTGTATAAATAAAATAATGTCTAATGGCACTTGAATAAGATGGGTTTCTCAAGCCTTTTAATTTTTTTTTCAAAGACCTTTGCACTCTCTGTCTGGACATAACATGAAAACTTGTATTTTTATGCAGGTGAATCCGCTGGTGCCAGCAACAATGTGACAATAAGAGAAGTATTGAGACCCAGAATGTTTAAACTGTGGAAGCGTGCAATAGAGTCATCCATAGCATTGTCGCTAGATGACGATGAAGCCAATGCACTTACACCTGACACGCTTCTTATGAGGGTTGACGAGTTCAGTATCACATCGCAGGCTGTGGAGCATTCATTCCCAGCTTTGCTCGTGGGCAATGGTAAGGAGGGCCCTGAAGCTCTAAATGAGTCTGATGATGGAATCATTAGACCCCAAGAAAATCAGTTTGAGAAATCACTTGATGCCGACGATGATGATCACTTTGAATACGACATGCTCGAGCGTCTGGAGTCATCGGCGCCACTGGGGTCATTACCAATCGACTCCGTCATAGAGCAGTTGAACAGCGAGTAACAGCGATAGATGCCGTCATTACTGGGAGTTCAGGCTAAATGATCAAAACACACCTGGACTGGCATGCTTGCATTGTATATCCATTTTCCCCGTTCCTCCAAACTCTAGGCTGGATGATTGCAAATGTGATGATTAGAGGGCTATTCGTGATGTAGCATGAAGTACTCCATACAAATTGACTGATTGTAGTCAGCAAAGACACCCTTTTTATGTAAAGGAGACTAGGAGAGCGAAACCATATCCATGATCAATATACCCTGTGAACAAATGCAAGACGTTTTAGGCCACTAAAGTAGTTTGGTGCTGCTTTTTCTGAAAATTTCCTATAATTCTGGATTTGCCATGAAAAGTTAGTCCAGTTTCAGAGACATCCAAATTTTCCTCATTCTGCAGAAATTTGTACTTATTCCACATTTACCACATTTGTGGTTGACTAGGTGTTTATAGTTTTCTAGGCTTTCAACATCGACACTTAAAAAAAAGGAATTTTATCAGTTTTGCCACTAATAATTTGAAGTGCTCAAAATTGTCATCGCTTTGTTAGGTGCATGCTAAAAAAATGTCATGAGGTCTGCTTCGATACACCCCCCCCTCCGCTTAACGTATAAGGGCATTTTGGGCATACGGTGCTTAACGTATCCCGCGCGGCGTGCCCATACAGGTTGAGCCGAGCGCACGGCTCGAGCCGATACGGCCGGCTCGCATCTACCCCCTCCCGTTGTGCGAAAGAAAAAAAATACCCACGACCTGCGTTGATCACGCGGCCCATTCCAACGTCGCCCCGCCCCGCAGATCGCCGCCCTTACCCGCCGATCGCCGCCTTTCCCCGTCGATCTAGCCGTGATCACGCTGCCAATTCCAACGTCTCCCCGTCCGGCCGATCGCCGCCTTTCCCCGCCGATCGCCGACCATTCTCCCCGTCTTCACCCGGGATCTGGCCGCCGCGGACGTTGTTGGAGTCGCCCGCCGTACGTGATCTGGCCTCCGTGCAAGTCGTCGCGGTGACGTGGCCTACATGGACGCCGTCGCCGCCCGCAACTTCGTGATCAACCTCTCCGGGAACGTCCTTGCCGTCCGCAGCCAGGCCCGGCCGGCCGAAGTGCACGTACCTGCCATGTAAGCCGTCTAGTTTGTCAAAAAAAATTGTACTTGTAAATAATTATCTGCAATCACTTGTTAGATATGAAGTACTCATCGGTATGACTGTAGTACATTTAATTTGATTTAAAATTGATAGATCAATTTTTATTTATAATGTTGCAGTGTTGGTAGTGAGGTCATTCAATGGATAAAGAAACTGGATTTACGGATCTGTTTTTGGATACGAGTGAGTGGGATGGTAGCGATAGTGTTGATCGTACGAATGGTAATGAAAGTAAAAATGATGATGATAGCAGCGACAAAGAATCCTGGTCGTCGTACGATAATTTACCTGAGGAGGATTTTCAAAAGAAGGAGGAGGGTGCTTGTAGTGAAAACGTAACTGACGTGTACATTCATTTCATCGGATGAAGAACCATATGGGTACTTACATGTGCATATGATTTTTTTAATGTGCAGGAGGATATTGACGTCCAGAACAAGGAAAATCATGGTGTTGAATTTTTCGCGGATAACATAAGCCAGGTTCGGTCCAAAATTTAAGATGTCATACAATAATAAAAACTTGTTAATGACAACTTACACTTGCTTATGTGGAATATTGTAGGCTAACTTCGATGGTTGGAGTGGTGATGATGGCTATGAGCATGGTGATGGAGCTAATATGGACATTGGAGGAGGCTGAAATCCAGCAACGTGCGTTGGAGACAGAGTTGAAGGTTATGGGTATGACATTTGCATCACAATGGGAGGCTTACATGTTCTATAATAACTACGTCAAAGACCGTGGATTCAGTATCAGAAAAGATAAGGTGAAATGAGGAAAAAGACTTTCAACCACTATTCGGTATAGGCGATATGTTTGCTCGAGGGCAGGAAAACGTCTCAATAAATTTTTAAACCCGGAGGGCCGTACCCGCAGGCTAAGACCTGAGACTCGTTGCGAGTGTGGCGCACATTTAGTCGTGAAGTTGGACAAAGGACGTGGAGTTTGGTTCGTGGCAGCTTTTATGGATGATCACAACCATTTGTTGGCTAGAGCAGATGAGGTGGTATTTCTACGGTCACATCGAGTGATGGGAGATCACCAGATAGCTGAGATCTTGGCGATGGAAGGAGCTGGGATCAGAAAGCATATCATCGTCGACAACTTCATTAGCAGGTATGGCTCGTATGATAAGTGTGGGTTTCTGAGACGAGACGTCTACAACCTATGTTGCCGAGAAAAAATGAAGTTGATTGCGAAGGGTGATGCTAACACGACAATCGGGATTATGAGGAGCAGAAAGGAGAAGGATCCAGACTTTTTCTTTGAGTACGTGCTCGATAAGGAGGGCCGTTTGAAGAGCATGTTCTGGTGCGATGCACAGTCGCAGCGGGACTATCAGTTGTATGGAGATGTGACTGTGTTTGACAACACGTATAAGATGAACAGATATGGTATGCCGTTCATCCCCTTTGTTGGTGTAAATAATCACCATTGCACCACCGTTTTTGGTTGTGCCATTGTGTCCGACGAGACCGAAGCGACGTACGTGTGGCTGCTCTAGACATTCCTGAAGGCCAATTGTCAGAAGAAGCCAAGGTCAATCATCACAGATGGAGACGCTGCAATGATACGAGCTATTCGGTTGGTTTTGGTTGATGTGTTGCACCATCTCTGCTCATGGCACGTGGAAAAAAATATGCAGAAGCACCTTAATTACAAATCGCTAAATGAGTTCAGGGCACTCTTGTACTACTCCACCTCTCCAGCCAACTTTGAGGCGAGATGGCACGCTTTTGTCCGTAAATGGAAGACTGATAAAACAGAAGAGTGGCTGCGCAGGATGTACATGAAGAGGAGTCTGTGGGCAGCATCATATCTGCTAGATGTTTTTTTTTCTAGGTATGCACAGTAATCAGAGGAGTGAAAGCCTTAACTCTTGTCTTCACCTTCACCTGGACGGCGGTATGACTATTATTGATCTAGTTGTGCATTATGAGAATTGCATAGTTCGACCACGTGAGAACGAGGCACATGATGACTGTGTTTCAAATCAGTCATTGCCACCATCAGTCACAGAATACAAGGACATTGAGAAGCATGCTGCCGAAGTATTCACTCATTCCAATTTTTATATTCTTCAACAAGATCTGAAGAAGATGGGAGATCTTGAGATTTTTGAGACGCTAGTGGGAGTTGACTGCCACACCTTCATCGTGACATGGAGAAATAACCGCAAATTTCAGTTCAGCATGAATTATCGAGCTGAAAACTCTGAGAATACGATAGACTGCAGTTGTGGACGAATGCTTCGGAAAGGGTTGCCTTGCAAACACATTCTGTATGTGTTGGTTCATCTGAAAATATCTAAAATACCTAAGTGTTGCATCCTTAAGAGGATGTCGAAAGTTGCGAGAGGTGGGCCGCCTGCACAGCGGAAGAGTGACATGTTTGGCTGGGGTTGGACAGGGGTAGAGCAGCGTGCTCGCTATAGTCAACTCAGTATAATAGGAGCTGAAGCTTTTCATGTTGCTTCAAATGATCCATTCGTCTTTGATGAGTTGATGCAGTGTCTGCAGAATATAATAGCGAAGAAAAAGGTCCCTGATGATGATGCTGTTGGTAGTAGAAGAAATGTGCATGAGGAGCCACGTGAGCCGGAACAACATGTTGATGTTATAGGTGATTCCGTGAAAGTTTCCACGAAGGGCGCCCCTAAACAGAGCACGACAAGGCGGGCAAAGAAAGATCCAAATGTTACAAAAAAGGAAGACCAAAATCATTTTCTGAGAGAAAACCCGGTCCTCTTTGTGGCATTTGTAAGAAAGAGGGCCATAGACGGAAAACATGCCCTGAGAATGAAAAGTAAGTTTTACATTATTTTAATTATTTTTTGTTTCTCTCTTTACAATTGTCTGATGAGTTGTTTACAATTTGTTATGTAGGAACCGGGCATAAAGATGAAGCATTCATAATCAATGGAAGGAACTGGGACAGAGTTCAATTAGCATGTCGTACTATTTGTCGCTTTATTTTGGATACTTTGTTCGATTGTAATGCGACATGGCACTTTCAGTTTATTTGTTTTCCTACTTTGTTAAAGGATATGAGACATGGCACTTTGAGTTTATTCTTTATGCCACCTTGTTCAACGTTATGAGACATGCAATTTTTATTGTTATGTGTGAAACATGATATATTTGTATGAATGTGTTACTCCTGTCATGACTTTGTCGACTGTTTAACATTTTAAAAATTTAATCTATGCGAAAAAAATATTTGAAAAAAGGCCCAGCCGTGCGCGGGCGTGCGCATGGACAATATACAACCCCTTCGGGAGGCCTTTCGACCGCCGAGCAGGGAGGCCACGGCGTACAACATGGCATTCATTAGTGTTCTGTAGTGAGCTTGTGAGAAGGCGACGACGCGGGTATATAAACCAGTCGTCGCGTCTCTCCGCGGGCAAGGTGGGACTAAACCTAGTCGCCATAACGCGCCAGCGTCCCCAGCCGCACACAAAGAGGCATTAAAGGGCCGGCCCACGTGCCCGACGCGCGTCGTTAATAGGCCGACAGATCGCCATAAATCCCCCTCAGGATCGTTGCATGTGCCCGCTCGGTCGGGCGGGACGAGACGTCTGCCACCGGGCCCGCGGCTGTCGCTCGATCGGCTGCTGGGCCACCAGACGCGCGCGTGGCGCACGGAGAATCACGCCAACCCGCACTAGCTGGACTGCGCGGGCCCGCCACTGCCTCGGCTGTCGGCCACCGCACGGGCTGGGCTGGAATATTCGTCCTCGGCGCGCCAATCATGCTGCCAGGCCGATCTTCATCGGATCCAGCGCCGCTGCTGCCACCAGAAGCACCCTGGGGTATTGTGCACATTTTGTCCACATCGCGCCAATCAGGACGGCGGGGATATTTTTTAATTAAAAAATGGCTGCCGCGAATACAAACAACAACAGTACATATAACATCACAGCCGCAAACTGATACATTTTAGCACAGCAAAAATATTACCTGCCCACACTTATAACATTTCTCTCATAAAATAGTACCATTCATAGTTGGACACGCATGTAAATGTTTAGTCTCACACGAAAGCGATAAATAAAATGTGAAAAAATTGTCGAACTCTGTCCCAGTGCCATGTCGCATTACAATCGATCAAAGTATCCAACAACGGCAGGGAAACCTTCTACGGGACTAAAACCCTACCGATGCTAATACCTATTCCTTCTCCATGATTTTAACAATTTTCATCTTGACCTTCTCTAATTTGTTCACCTCTGAAAAAATAATTTCCGCGACAATACGTGGCCTTGACGCATTAATCTCTTCCTGGTCAAATTCATATGTCCAGCATCTCCGTCCCAGTATTTTATGCACCACATCACAAAAAGTCCACAAGACACTCTGTAATAAACATGTGTGATCAGCTTAGGATGTAGCATGCACTTGCTTGTACTCATTTAACTTACCCATCTTTTTGTCTCGGCATTTTGTACTCATTTATTGGCCACGATGAGACATCTGGAATTTTTTTTGCTTCAAGAGTTGAGTTGGCCTCCATAATATCCTTAGAAATTTCAGCTCTCTGAAACAAATTAACAAAACCAGAATATAATGTATGACCCAATATTTTTCTGAATGCGAGTGGAAAAATTATAGCATACCAGGGTGGCAATCATATTGCGAATTCTTTGGCTAATTGCGCCTTTAGAATTTGAGTCAAGAACTTGAAACTCCTCCTTGACGGTGTGCATCATTATGGTTATCCAATGATTATCATTAACGTGCATAGGAAAATACGCCTACATAGTAACCAAATGATGTTAGTGCAATTAAATAGTATTGACTAATAAAAACAAATAAATATGAAAGCAATACCTTGTCCCGTCTGAAATACTCATCCATTACTCTTGCGAGGACTTTTGTTTTCTTTGTAACATTCTCTGAGTCTAAATCATTTACTGACTTGGTCTTTCCCCTTGCCCTATTCAACATAAATTTGGGGAACCACGTTGTTGATATGTAACAATCAGAAAAATCACGGTGTTGTAGGTGTTTACAATATGCATTGATGATCTGCATACATAAACAAAAAATTTCTATCAACTTGTGAAGTACAAATGAGGGTTTTGTTAAAACCAAACTCATACTTACAGCGCCATTCAACCATTTAAATGTCAGGACATCGTGAAGCATAGCTGGCGTGCATATGTCCCCATCTGGTGGCGGCACATCAACCACGGTTCGGTGTGCATGCTTCTTTGACGATGCGAGAGTCTCAACAAAAACTCTGGCTGCCTCTATGTGATCCGGAGTCATATTAAGAGAACTTGCTAGAATTGAATGTGGTGACGATGCAAACAAATCTAAAACAATGCAGCTACAGTCAGTTATATAATAAAAAAAATTACATAACGCGTGAATGAATTATAAAGTAGTATTTGACTTACTTTTTTAACACGTTTCTTGCGGGTAATGAGAAGGTCGTAGGGGGATTGACAATATTTCGACTTTTTTCTTTTGCGTTTACCTTCATTGTCCTGACTGCCTTCACCATTACCTATGTTGCTCTTTGCCGGGAAACTCTCAAACGTGTCTTCGGACTTTGTTGGTGACAAAGCATCCATAGACTCACCAGAAATATCAGCATTCTGCGGGGTTCGAGATATAGACGGAAAGTCTTTTGTCTATACTGTTGATGCCGAAGATGGAGAGTTTCCATTATCGTCTATAATGAAAGGATCGGTAGCTTCACCTTTACCCGGTGTCATCGCCGGAGCACCCGTGTCATCAACGGGCACGGAGGTATCATTCATACCGTGAAAGATGTTCCTATCTTTACCTCCGTAGGTGATTCAATATCTGGCCAATATTTTGATGACTTGTACTTGCCATTCTCCATCCCAACTCCTTCACCTACATTATCAAATTCGTCATCGTTGTCCCTCTTATTGGGTTTGTACAACACACCTTCCGTGTTCAACCTTTCCATTACCATCTACAAACACAAATGAAACACGATAAGTAGTTGAACAATTAAAGCACGTTCAATACAACTTCTAAATTACCTGTGCACATCTTTCGGGTATATTGAGAACTTCCTTGTGAAGCAGCTTTATGTATGTCATCACACGGTCCATACTATAAGTCGTGTTCGATGAAACGCGGACGTGCTTGGCTGTCTACTCCTGCCACCACATTTTCGTTTAGGTTTCTTCGTTTCTTCCTCTGGGACAGTCCCTTCACGTGCTACCTTAGCACGTCTGTACTCTTCGCTAATGCAGTTTTCAATCTGTACAACAAACAATAAAATGAATTAAATAACGAATATACTTAATTACTATGTGAAACCAATAAGGACTATACTTATTGACTTACATTGCCGGTGCCCCGCCCGTGCATGTTTTCATAGCCGTCTCGCTTTTTCCCTTCCGTTTCTGGCCAGTTAAGCATTAGTGGGTATTCACGAGACAAAGGATCAAATGTATCCACACCAATTGGCTCAACTTTTTCCCAGTATATATACTGCATGATAGTAAACACAAATAGTTAGACACATAGATCACATAAAAAATATATGTACATACAACTATTACGAAATGACTTGTACTTGAAGAAGAGCCAAGTTCCTGATAGGCCACTTGAATTTTTCAAGATCTTCGACCGTTTTTTAATAGCATCCATGCACACCCCCAACGTGAAATCGTTCCAATTGTCGGGTGGTTGGTGCGACATATGCCAAGAGATGGCTTATCATTGTGGGAGTCAATAAAACGTCGCCGGTGCCCGGAAACGAGATGAGGCGAAGACATGCACGCCGGCGAATCTTACCCAGGTTCGGGGCTCTCCGAGGAGATAACACCCCTAGTCCTGCTCTGCGGGGTCTCCGCATGATCACTAGATCGATAAAGGGTAGCTACAATCGCTCCTAGAGCTGTTGAGAACAAGGGAGAAGAAGAACAAGGCTAGCTCTTGCTTCTCTCTATCTATGGTGTGTGTGCTATGCGTGGGTGTTAACCTAGAAGCCCACCCTTTGCATGGGTGCTCCGGGGGGTTTATATAGGCCTACCCCCCGGGGGTACAATGGTAATCCGACTGGGAACTGGTCCCAGCCGTCAGTGTCTACGCTCACCGGCTTCTCCGCCGGCTGCTGGGCCCGCCGGCTGGTGGGTCCCGCCGGCTGCCGGCTACTTGGTCGACAGGCCGGCCCACCGCCTAGGGTCTTGTCGGCGGCTGCTTACTGTAGCCGCGCCTCTGATGATGAGGGCTTTGTCGAGGTAAGCGTGGCTACAGTGATCCGCCTCGGGGGCTATCACTGTAGCCTCACCTCGTCTTGTCTCCTTAATGGGGCTCCTGCTTCGAGGAAGGGAGTAGCCGGCTTCTGGAGGCCGGCTATACTCTTGGCCGACTAGGAAAAGCCGGGCCCCCTTCGCGCCTCTCTCTGGCTGAAGGGGCCCGCAGTCCTCAGGCCGTACAGGAGTGGGTCGTGGATGACGTCGAGGCTAGCGTGGCTACAGTGCCGAGCCGCACGGGAGACGTCCCTCCCGTACGGCCTCCTGTAGCCATGCCCGCCTCGGGCTTCGGGGGTCGTGGGCCGCACTGTGGCCACACCCCGTCACGTCGCCGTTATGTAGGAGTGGTTGTGGTCTTGGCCGGCTCCTAGGAGTCGGCGTCCTTCTTGGCCGGCTTCTTGGAGTCGGTGAGGCTGGGTCGCCTTCCGGGAGTCGGCTTTAGTGGTAGCCGGCCGGGGAAGGCGGCCCAAATGCTTGGAGTGCTTGAAGGCCCAAAGGCCTGATAAATTTTCCGAAGAGCCAGGGATAGTCGGTTAGGCTACCCGTGGCCATTTACTCCGACAGTAGTCCCCGAAGCTGGTTGGGCTTCGAGGTGGAGTGGGGTTCAAGAAGCTCGATCAGCTTCCTATCGTGACAAGCCGGCAGCTGGGAGCCGGCCTTGGTCAGGCGCGCCGCCTTAGTCGAATTCTTCTCGAGTCGGGGGGCGGGAACCCGCAGGCACATGCACCGGGCCGCGGGCCGGCCTCGGGCCGTTGGCGTGCCACGTGGCCGGAAAGCCTGCCAGCCCACGCGCGTGACGGGACGTCGCCGCAGGGAGGGGGCCCGCCACGTCCGCGCCCCGGCCCAGGCGCGGATCCTTTGTATCCCGAAACCGCCCGCACGTTCCGTGCGGCAGTTTCGGCTCGCACTTATGCGTAATAAACGCGAGACGTGGGGGGAGTGGG
Source organism: Triticum aestivum (assembly GCF_018294505.1). NCBI lineage: Eukaryota > Viridiplantae > Streptophyta > Magnoliopsida > Poales > Poaceae > Triticum > Triticum aestivum. The sequence continues at coordinate 192,185,080 of NC_057802.1, forward strand.
CGCAGTTAATCCCACGTCTCCCCCCCACGTCCGGCCTCTTCGGCCGCGTGAGGCTATAAGTAGGGGGAGGTGGAGGGCGGCAGGCCCTCGCACGCTCCTCCTACTTCCACCGTCTTCTTGCCTTGCTCGTTCTCGCGACAGCGCCTCGCCGCCGCGCTCTTCCTCCGCACGCTCCTCCGCCGCCGTGCTAGCTTCCGCTATGCCTCCCCACGTAGAGCAGCTTGGCGGGATTGGGACGGCTCCATCGTCCATAACGACCACATCGACTTCCTCCGCGACACCCGGCGTCTGCCCAGCGCGGACAAAGTGGAGGTCCGCCTCGCGCCGGAGAAGGAAATCAGGCCGGCGCCGCGGGAGGGCGAGCGGGTGGTCTTCCGCTCGCACTTCCTGCGCGGCTTCGGCCTGCCAGTGAGCGCCTTCTTCCGCTCCTGGCTGGAATTCTATCAGCTCCAGCCGCACCACCTCACCCCCAACGCGGTGGTGCTGCTGTCGGCCTTCGTCACCCTGTGCGAGGGCTATCTCGGCGTCCTCCCCACCCTTGAGCTCTGGGGGGAGTTCTTCCAGTCGAAGCTGGGCACGCGCAGTAAAGGCGTGCCGGCTCATACTGGCGCCTTCATCGCGTCGCGGAGATCGGGCGCCGACAACCCCTTCCCCGTCATCACGCTGATCCAATCGGTGAAGAAGTGGCAGAAGTCGTACTTCTACGTGCGGAACATCGCTCCACGGGGCGACTACATCAACCTGCCGGCTTACGTAGCCGGCCCACCGGCGGGGAGGCTGCCCCAGTGGTCCTTCCGGGCGGTGACGCTGTCGCAGGGAGGAAACGCCGCCATCGCCCGCCTGCGGGTGATGGTCCAGTCGGAGGGCCTGACGGGGCCCGACCTCCTGGCCGCGTTCGTCACGCGCCGGGTCCTTCCGCTCCAGAGCCGGCCTCATCTGATCTGTCAGATGAGCGGCCAGCTCGATCCGAGCCGGATGTGCACCAAGGAGATGCCGCAGCCCGACGCCGCCGACATGGTGAATTACCTCGCCAACTGCCAACTTTCCGAAGACTGGCAATTCGGCAAGGAGCCATATAGCCGTGCCAATCCTCCGCCTATGGTACGCTCCCCTCGTCTCTTTTTCTCTCTCTCTCTCAGCTTTGTCGCCGAGTTCCTCTGGGCCGACTCTAACTCAGTCGGCTTGCTCCTTTGACAGAGTCCTCTGCTTCGGCCGGCCGGCGGGACAGACGTGGAGCGCCGCTTCGTCCCCGACCGGACCGAACACGATCAGGAGGACCCCGACCTGGGGGCGGTCCATATGGAGGATGCCGTCGAGCCGGCCGGTGGCCAAGCCGGCGGCGAAGCAGGCGGCTCCGGGTTCACCGCTACCTTCGACGACTGGCCGGACGAGGACGAAGCCGAAGCCGTCCCGCACCGCCAGCCGGCATCCGGACGCGGCGCGGGCTCCTCCGGCGCGCAGCCTGCTCGGGGTAGAGGCCAGAAACGTCGCGCCGCCCAGGGCATGTTCGGCAGCTGGACGAAGAAGCCCAGGGGTGGGGCGGCAGCCACCAGGCGGGAAGAGGCGGCCGCGAAGGCGGCTCGCTTCCGCAAAGTGGTGAAGCAGCCGCAGACTGTGTCGGCGTAAGTTCTCTCTTTCTATGTACTCTCCTTCTTTCTTTCCTTTGGTGGTTCTTGAATCTTTGTCTTCTTTTTCAACGATCAGAGCTCCGCTGTCACTTGAGCGGGCGGCTGCTGGCTCCGTCGTCGAGTCGCCAGGGGGCTCTGGGAGTACCACCCGCCGCGTAGACCCCGCGCCGCCCTCCTGGAGGCGACGGAAAGGAACGCGCGGGAGGTGCGGGAGGAGCAGGAAGCGCGGGAGGCGGAGGCACGGAGAGCAGCCGCCGCCCAGGCAGCTCGGGAGGAGGAGGCGGCGAAAGCGCTCGCCGAGGCCGCAACCAAGGCCCAGGCAGAGGCCGAGGCCGAGGCGGCGGCAGGGGAGGCTTTGATGGTCACCCCCTGCGCACCATGGCGCCCGGGGACGTGGATCCCTCGCTAGGGGGAGCCAGCGGTTCCCAGCCGGGGCTGGGAGGGAGCGGTGACGACGTCATCATCTTGGGAGAGGCGCCGGGGCCGACTCCTCCGACTAGGGCGGCCCAAGGCGGCCAGCCTGAGCCTGCGCCCGCCCAGTCGGTGGAGGGCGAGCCGGCCGCGGGAGCTGAGGTGGCGGTCCGGGTTCCGCCAAGCCGGCGTGCAGGGAAGGCCGCGTCGGAGCCGCAGAAGGCTGCGTCGGAGCCACAGCCGGCCGTGGGCTCCAGCTCGTCGGCCCGAGACGCGGAGGCGGCCAGCGCTACCTCGGGGTGGACGCCGGGCGGAGGAACAGCCGTGGTGAACGTCGCTGCACAAGACGTCCGGACCCGGCTCCAAAGCCAAGCCGCGGCGCTGAGGCAGTTCACCGACGAATTCCTCACAACGCGGGCAGCCATCCGGGTTAGCATTCCTATCTTGTTCTTTCCTGATCTTGATTTCCCTTCTTGATCTTGATTTCTCTCGTGGGTGCGCGTCAGCGCACCCACTGGGTGTAGTCCCCGAGTTCCGAGTCGGCTGCTGAGCAGGCGGCTTGGAACTTCTTGGAGATTTTCTCTTTGCTGCTTTTGTTCTCACTTCGGTCTTCTGTCCGTTTTGTAGGACTACCACAACCTCCGAGCGGCCGCCTTCAACTCCTAGGCTCGGGAGCTGACTCAGAAGACCGCCGATCTTACTGAGAGCCGAGGTATGTGGCTTGATCTTTATCTCATGTGGGGGCGCGTCAGCGCACCCACTGGGTGTAGTCCCCGAGATTCGGGCCGACTGCTGAGCAGTCGGCTCGGATCTTCCTTGATGATTCCTTATTGTCCTTCTTCTTCTTCCATCTCTGCAGCGGCCAACGCCAGTCTGAGGGCCCAGCTGGGGGAATCCCAGACTGCTCTTCGTGCCAAGGACGCAGAGCTCGCCGCCTTGGTGCAGGAGCGCGACCGCTTGGTCAGGAAGCTGGCCGACCAGGAGGAAGGCCACAAGGCGGCGCTGAAGGCTGCGCAGGATCGCGAAGCCACCCTCCAGGCCGAGTTCGAGACGGAGGCGGCCGGCTGGGCAGAGGCCAGGCAGACTCTGGTCTCCGGCTATGGTCAGATTGAGGATCTGGTTGACGGTAAGTCGTCTACCCCTTCATCCTTTCTTGCCATCTGCTACTTTGACTTGCTTTTCTGATTTTGGTGTTCTTCTTTTCTTTTCTCCTTCGCGCAGAGTACTTCCCTGGCTACTCAACTGCCGCCAACCAGGCCATCGAAGCCCGTCGCCAGGCGAAGAGGCAAGCCGGCTTCGAGATCTCGCCAACCGCCGGCCGCTCGCTGGAAGAACAGCTCCTGGCGATCCAGGCTCGCATCCAGCCGGCTCACAGGCTGCTCCGCCGGCTTCAGCGCGCGGGATCGCAGGTCTTGGCCGCCCTCTGGCCCGGCCAAGTGGTCCCTCGCACCCCCAGTCGGACCGCCGACTGGCTGGAGGTGGCAGTCGGCCGCTTCGAGGCTTGGAAGGCGTCAGCAGCTCGCTCCGGCGCCAGGCGGGCGCTGGAGTTCGTCAAGGCCTGGTATCCCGGCCTGAACCTGGACCAGCTGGCTACCTGGCGGCAGCAAGCCGACACGGAGCTGGAGCCGGCGCGGCCGGCCATCATTCGGCGGGCTTCAGCGATCGCCGACTACACCGACACCAACGTCTTCGCCCCCGAGGTGGACGACAATGGAGTCGCCCAGCCGGAAGATTGGTTCGGGCTGGACCCGGCGTACGGCGAGGACTCGGCGGAGGAGATCGACTCCAGCGACGAGGGCGAAGAGGAGGAGGAGGAGGGTGAAGACGCCGAGCCGGCTGGCGGAGTAGCCGGCCAGCCTGACCGCGCCTCCAGCACTACGTCGCGTGCGAGTGCGTCTCCTGCCGCGGGAGGTGGTCAAGCCGGGACCAGCTAGGCGGCCACTCCTTCAGCCGGCGAGGCCGCCTTCACCGACCAGCTCGGCCTTCCTGTCGCGCCTTAGTCTTCTTTCTTTTGTTTTCCTGTCTTGTTACTTTTGAACAATGTTTGGTTAAGTCTGCACAATTCCACCCACTGGGTGTATTCAAACTCAAGTCTGTTGCCAGCCTGTGGGCGGCTTTATGTATATAAGTTATGCAATCGGTCTTTCCTTGTACTTTCGCTTTTTGTCCTTCTGCTTTTTTCCTTTGCCGCCCTCCCTTGGTTGCCGCCTCCCTAGTCAAACAGTTGCTCTGCAATCTGTAGCCGGGGAGTGCCTGGCCGATTGGGGAGGGGGAAGTACTTTTAGCTTTGCCGGACTTAAGCTAAGTTTTTTAGGAAGCCGGCCAGCCGGCTGTTTTGACAGCCGGCAGGCATATTTGGAGGCCGTCTCTTTGCTATATAGGTTAGTTGTTCCTTAGCCGTTTTTCGTGTGGGCGTCCTTTCTGTCTTCTCTCTTGCTAGTCGGACAGTCAGTTCTTTGAGCTGCGACTTTCAACAAGAGAGGACTTGGGAGCCGGCGCACTACTTTGCTGACTTCGGGAAGAACTTTGAATATAGCTCAAGGCGGCCAGTCCCCGGGCCGACTAGTCGGACCCGGTGCCGGACAAGAATTCAAAATGTAATAATACATTCATGGATATGATACTCGTCATTCATAGATAAATAAAAGGCAGTCCCCGAGTACTGTTCGGGGGGCCTGTTGGTTTGTACTTAATACAAAAGGGGTAGCGTGATACATACTGCTTTTCAGCTGTAAAATCGTCTTAGGAGGTTTGCGTTCCATGGTCGCTCCGACTCCTTGCCGGAGTCGTCTCTCTTGCGTGCTCTTGGTTTTTGCGCGTCGATCAAGTAGTAGGAGTCGTTGCCGAGTGCCTTGCTGACGACGAAAGGGCCTTCCCAAGGGGCCGAGAGCTTGTGCTGGCCGGCTGTTCGCTGGATCAGCCGGAGCACAAGGTCGCCCTCTTGGAAGGATCTTGGCTTGACCTTGCGGTTGTAGTAGCGGCGCAGGCCTTGCTGGTAGATGGCGGACCGGCTGAGGGCTAACAGCCGGCCTTCTTCCAGTAGGTCGACGCCGTCTTCTCTTGCTTCTTTGGCTTCCTCCTCCGTGTACATGGTGATCCGAGGCGAGTCGAACTCGATGTCTGTTGGGATGACGGCCTCGGCACCGTACACAAGGAAGAATGGAGTGAAGCCGGTTGACTTGTTGGGTGTAGTGCGCAGACTCCAGAGGACAGCCGGCAGCTCTTCGAGCCAGCAGCCGGCCGATCGCTCCAGTGGTACAACCAGTCGGGGCTTGATGCCGGAGAGGATAAGTCCATTTGCTCGCTCGACCTGGCCGTTTGACTGCGGGTGGGCAACGGACGCTAAGTCCAGTCGGATGCCCTGCGTCGCGCAGAAACGTGCCAGTGCGCCTTTGGCGAAGTTCGTGCCGTTGTCGGTGATGATGCTGTGCGGCACGCCGTACCGAGTAGTGATGTCGGTGATGAATGTCACGGCAGTCGGCCCGTTCAGCTTCTTAATTGGCTTGGCTTCAATCCACTTTGTGAACTTGTCGTCCGCAACGAGTAGATGTGTGATGCCACCGCGGGCTGTCTTGAAAGGGCCCACCATGTCCAGTCCCCAGACGGCAAAAGGCCAGGTGAGGGGAATGGTCTTGAGGGCAGAAGCCGGCAGGTGTTGTTTGGAACTGAAGACTTGACATCCTCTGCAGCTCTTGACTATTTCTTTAGCATCCTCCAAGGCAGTCGGCCAGAAGAACCCATGGCGGAAAGCCTTGGCCACGAGGGATCTTGAGGCGGCGTGATGGCCGCATTCGCCTTGGTGGATGTCTTTGAGGATTGCCACTCCTTTTTCTGGCTCGACGCAACGCTGGAAGACTCCAGTGACGCTGCGCTTCACGAGCTCCCTGTTGATTATTGTGTATGCTGCGGCTCGTCGTTGCACTAGTCTTGCTGCGATCTCATCAGCCGGCAGCTCTCTGCTGACTAGGAACTTGAGGATGGGCTGGGCCCATGAGGGAGCTGTGACTTCTTCTGCTGTTAATGTGGCCACCATGACTCGGGTGGGTGGGTTGGGTGTTGCATTGGAGTCGACCACCGCTTCTTGTGTCGTTGCAGTCCCCGGGCCGACTGCTGCAGTCCCCGGGCCGGGTTCTGAAGTCCCTGGGCCGGGTGCGACTACGTCAGTCCCCGGGGCAGTCGTCGAAGTCCCCGTGCCGCCTGCGGGATTTCTTGAGCCGGATCCGGCTGTTTCTGGCGCAGGCGGTACGAAGATGGAATCCGACTCTGGAGACGGCTTGATGGACGGCTTGAGGAGGCGCTGGAGGGAGACGCCAGTCGGTATGGCTTGTCGGGTGGAGCCGATCCGTGCTAGGGCATCTGCTTGGTCGTTGTCGGCCCTTGGCACGTGAAGGAACTCGCACCCTTCGAAGTATCCGCTCATCTGCTGGACGAGGAAACGGTAGCTCGCCATGTTCGCGTCCTTGGCGTCCCAGTCGCCAGATGATTGCTGGACCACCAAGTCTGAGTCGCCGTAGCACAGGATCCGGCGTATGCCGAGTTCTTTGGCTAGCCGGAGCCCATGTACGAGCGCCTCGTACTCGGCCACGTTGTTGGAGGCGGCGAAGTGGATCTGCAGCGTGTACTTGAGCTTGTCGCCTTTGGGAGAGGTGAGGACGATGCCGGCTCCCAAGCCGGTGCGCATCTTGGACCCGTCAAAGTGCATCCGCCAATGGGTAGAGTCGGGAGCCGGCGGTAAGTACTGGGTCTCGGCCCAGTCGACGAGGAAGTCGGCCAATGCTTGCGACTTGATGGCGGTGCGGGGTTGATAGAAAATCGTGTAGGGCGCCAAGGCAATGGCCCATTTGGCCACCCGGCCGGATGCATCCCGGCTGCCTATGATCTCGGCGAGCGGGGCAGTGCACACGACCGTGATGGGGTGCTCTTGGAAGTAGGGCTTCAATTTCTTGGCAGCGAAGTACACCCCATAGCACATCTTCTGGTAGTGCGGGTAGTTTTGCTTTGAGCTGGACAGTACTTCGCTGAGATAGTAGACCGGCCTCTGGACCAGCTGGGCTCGGCCTTCCTCCGGGCGCTGGACCACAACAACAGTGCTGACGACTCGGCTTGTCGCGGCGATGTAGAGGAGCATGGGCTCCTTCTCAGTCGGCGCAGCCAGGACAGGCGGAGTGGTCAACATTTTCTTCAACTCATGGAAGGCTTGGTCGGCTTGATCATTCCACTCAAAGTGAGTGGACTTCTTCATGAGTCGGTACAGGGGGAGAGCCTTTTCTCCTAGTCGGCTGATAAAACGGTTCAGGGAGGCTAAGCAGCCAGTGAACTTCTGCACATCTCGCAGCTTGGTGGGAATCTCCATCCTCTCGATGGCCTTGATCTTGACAGGGTTGCACTCAATGCCGCGTTCGGAGACCAGGAAGCCTAGCAGCTGGCCGGCTGGCACTCCGAACACGCACTTCTCGGGGTTGAGCTTGATCTGGAATCGGCGCAAGTTGGCAAATGTTTCCTTCAGGTCTTCCAGCAAGGTACCGCGCTTCTCTGTCTTCACCACAATGTCGTCTACGTAGACGTGGGCATTTCTGCCGAGTTGTTTCAAGAGACATTTCTGCATGCAACGCTGAAAAGTGGCACCGGCATTTCTCAAGCCGAATGTCATTGTCAGGTAGCAGAAAGCTCCAAAGGGTGTGATGAAGGCAGTCTTCAGGCGGTCAGCCGGGTCCAACTTGATCTGATGATACCCTGAGTATGCATCCAAAAAACTTAACAGCTCGCATCCGGCTGTGGAGTCTATCACTTGGTCAATCCGTGGCAAAGCAAACGGATCCTTTGGGCAGGCCTTGTTCAAACTTGTGTAGTCTATACACATGCGCCACTTGTTATTCTTCTTCAAAACCAGAACTGGATTGGCAAGCCATTCTGGAAAGAACACTTCCATGATGAAGCCGGCTGCAAGGAGCCGGGCTATCTCTTCTCCCACGATTCTTCGCTTCTCTTCTGATAGTCGGCGGAGGGGTTGCTTGACCGGCTTCGCATCAGCTCGGACATGTAATTTGTGCTCGGCGAAATCCTTCGGGACACCCGGCATGTCCTTTGGGGACCATGCAAAGATGTCTCGATTCTCACGGAGGAAGTCGACGAGCTCGCCTTCCTATTTACTGTCCAAGTTCGCCCCAATCACGGCGAACCTCTCCGGGTGCTCCGGGTCTAGAGGTATCTTCTTTGTCTCTTTGCAGGCTGGAAGGAGCCCTGCGCATCACAATCCTTGGGGTTGGGGGACAAGGCCGGCTGCTTGCCGGCCATGGCCACAACCCGCTCCAACATCTTCTTCTCTTCGGCCACCACGAGGGACTCGGCCAGCCGGCTGCTGGCCATGGCACACTCGATGGACTTCTTGTAGTCGCCGGCTACCGTGATGATCCCCTTCGAGCTCGGCATCTTCATCTTCAGGTAGGCGTAGTGGGGCACAGCCATGAACTTGGCCAACGCAGGTCGGCCAAGCAGTGCATGATAGGGGCTCTCCAAATCCACCACCTCGAACCATATTGCTTCCCGGCGAAAGTGATCTTTGTCTCCGAAGAGAACATCCATCTTGATCTTGCCGATTGGAGAGCAAGATAGGCCGGGTATGATACCATGGAAGACGGTGCGGCTCGGCATGAGCTGCTTTGCTTTGATGTTCAGCTTGTCCATGGTATCGCGGTACAGTATGTTGATACTGCTTCCGCCGTCTATCAGGACGCGGGAAAATCTGGCAGCTCGCCTCTCCGTCGCAAGGGTGACGTCCAAGACCATAGCATAGGAGCCAGGCGAAGGCATCACCTCTGGGTGGTCAGCCTGGCTCCAGCTGATGGGCTTTTCCGACCAGTGCATGAACTCGGCGGTGCTAGAGGCGACTGCGTTTACTTCTTGGTGCTGCCGGCATCGGCTGCGCTTGTCGTCGACTTGACTTGTGAAGACGACGTAGGCGTCGTGCGCTTCGGGGAACTCGTCTTGGATGGCGCCGACTGCCGGCCGGGCCGCCGGCTGCTGGGGAGCTGGAGGCGGCGGGCCGGGAGGCGGAGGCGGCACCATCCCTTCGCCCTTGGTGATGCGGGAGAGCCAGTGGCATTTCCGTGTTGTATGGTTGGACGGCTTCGCGCCGCTGTGGAACTTGCAGGGAGCATCGAGTGCTTGTTCGTAGGAGAAAGACGGCTGCCAGGGCGGCCGGCCACCCTTCTTCTTGGGAGCAGGCCGCTCTTCGGGCTGCTCGTCTTCAACTGTGGCCACCTGCCGACTGGAGGAAGTCGGCATGGGGCCCTTGCGCTTGTGGTCGTTCTGGTAGGGGCGCCGGTTAGGGTCGCCGGCCGGCGTCTTGGGAGCCGGAGTAATTACTTTCCCCGAGGCATCCACTCGGAGCTCGGTCTTCATGGAGGAGTCGGCAGTGGCGTACTTGTCGGCGATGACTAGTAGCTCGTCGAGGGTAGCCGGCTCATCGCAGAGGAGTCGGTGCTTGAGGAGGGTGCCCTCTCGGCACCCGGCAGTGAAGTAGTCGATGGCCTGGACCTCATGCACTCCCTCGCAGGAGTTGCGGAGCTCGGCCCATCGCGTGAGGTAGTCGCGGGTCGACTCGTTGGGCCCCTGGACGCAGAGGGAGAGCTGGCGAGGCTTGGGGGGCCGCTTGTAGGTGCTGGTGAAGTTGCGGACGAAAACTTCGGTGAAGTCCAGCCAACTGTTGATGCTGTAGGGCTTGAGGCTGTTGAGTCATGTGCGCGCCGTGCCTTGCAGCATCAAGGGGACGTATGTCACGTCCCTAGCCTTGCTATGCACTTGGACTAGCTTGGTTGCTGCATCATGTCTAAATTTCATTTAAAGTTGAATTGGGGATTGTTAAACCCTAGCACCAAATGAATTCAACTAGGTTCAAAAAAAATATATTTTCAATGAACCCTAAATGCCTTTAAAAATTGTTCATTATTTATGGAAAAAGGTTAAAACCTTTACCAGAGGTCATGCACATTTTTCCAAGCCATTTATGGTCTTTGAATTAATCCATATTGTATTTGAATTGGGGCATTTAAATACTATCAATATTTTCTAATGCTCCAACAATTCTGAAAATAGTTAAGGGCCTCTGTAATAATTCATTTAAATGCCCACAATTATTTTCAGGATTTATTAAGATGATTTGGGCTATAAACTAAATCAAAACAAAATAACAGAAATGGGAAAACAGAAACTAAAATAGAAAGAAAGAGGGACAGAGAATCTTCCTGCACAGCCCACCACTGTAGCAGCCTACTGGCCGAAGCCAGCCCAGCCCACCAGGGGCAGCACTGTCTTCATCCTCCTGCCAGGAGGAGAAGCAGCTGCGTGCCCGGTGCGCAGACGAACCACGCCGGCTCCTCCCTGCCTGCGTGCCCCTCGACCGCCTGGTCGCCTCCACGCGTACCACGCCGCCTCCTCGACCCTCTCTCACTCTCCCTCAAGCTCATCCCCTCCTCTGGCTCGCGCTCTCACGCCCGCCGAGCACACCCGAGACCGCCGCTCGCCGCTGCCGCGGCCATCGTGCACCCTCGCCCCTCCGCCGAGTCCAGAAGCACCGCAGAAACCTCCTCGTCCTCCCAATCAAGCTACGGGACGCCGGGAGGCCCTGCTTCATCGTCATCACGGTCATCTTCAACCTCGGGCACCCGAGCCCCTCGCCGTCGATTCGCGCCGTCAAGGACGTCCCCGAGGCCACTGACCTATTGCACCGCCTCCCTGTGAGCTCCTGCTCCCAACCCCTCTCTCCCCGCTGTCGAATCCCTCCTCTAGTCCCCCTGGCCACCGCGGCCAAAGCTCCCGCCGCCGCGCCTGTCGCCGTCGTCGTTGCAGGTCACCGAACTCACGTCCGAGCACGACCTCGAGCTCATGGATCTCCCAGGAGCCCGCCCAACCCCTCAAATCGCTCGCTCGCCAAGCATAGCCCCGCGCCCGTGCTGGCCCGAACTCCGGCCACCGCCGCGAGCTTGCCTCCGGTGAGCTCGGGCCACCTCAGCCCCTGCCATTTGCACAGATGGATGCGGGCGAGTCCCAGCTCCGCGTAGATGCCCTCATCCGCCCCTTTGGTCGCCGGAGATGCAAACCCGAACGTCTCCGCCGTCTCTGGCTTCGCCGGCGATGAGCCGCGGGTCAACTCCGGTGGGTTGACCCCGGTGGACCGGGGTTTGACTGGCCTGAGCCTATGACAGGTGGGCCCATGCCCCTGTTTGTTTAGCATTAGCATTTAATTAGTGTTAACTAATTTAGTTAGTTAGATGTGACACTGACATGCAGGCCCCACGTGTCAGGTTTGACCTGGACCGCCCCAGTTGACTTGTGATGTCACACTGACATCATGCTGACGCAATAACTCCTTTTCTGGATTTATTCTTATTCAGGAAATTCCAGAAAATAGTGCAAACTTCTAAAATTCATAGAAATTCAACCGTAGCTCCAAATCAAACAAGTTATATATGAAAAATGATTAGAAAAATCCAATCTATCTATCTGTACCATTTTCATGCATGTTAGAACAACTTATGGCTGCTGTTTAGGCCAAATCATATAAATGGCATTTAAACCCTCACATATGGAGTTTGAATTGAACCTAGGGTTCAAACCAACTCCATTTAACATGTTGCTAGCTGCATTAGCTCAATTCACAGCATATTGCCATGTCACATTCATGCATCATATTGTTGCATTGCATTGATTGTGTTTCCTCTCTGTTGCCGGTATTTGTCCCCTCTCGGTAGACGATGTTCCGGCGTTGTGATCGTTGACACTAATGAAGACTCAATGCTATCTTCAGAAGTGCCAGGCAAGCAAACCCCCTTGCTCATTCCGATACAATCCCACTCTCTCGCTCCTGCTCTCTTTTACTGCATTAGGACAACAACGATTCATCTGTTAATTGCTGCGGTAGCTGAACCCCTTTATCCTCTGCATGACCTGTCATTGCCACAGTAAACAGATGTAACCCACTAGCATGAGTAGGAGTTGTTTGAGCCCTGATGTGCCTACTCATTCATGCTTGTTTGTCATGCCTGCTATTGCTTAGAGTTGGGCCAGGTCTGATTCATCGGGAATGAATTGGAAAGTGGTGAACATGTCCTACTGTGTGAGAGCTAAGGGTGTGAACACGATTTGGTAAAGGTAGCGGTGAGAGGCCATGTAGGAGTACATGGTGGGTTGTCTCATTGAAACCGTCCTCAGGAACTGAGTTCTGTGTTTGTGATCCATGAACAGTTACTACCACACATTGGGTTCCGGTAACTCGACCCCTCTCGGCTTATTAACCGCCTCGATCTCTGTCCAGGAGTTGCAACTAGTTTCTGGTGTTTGTAGGTTGTGTTAGTAGTCTACCAAGTGGTACCCGGTACAGGTGGGCTTGGGACAGACTAGGCACCGTGGCACGGTGTACCAAGCGTAGATCCATCTGTCGAGGTGGGCTTGGGAACCCTGTTCACATCGTTTGGGGCCGTGAGCGACACCCCGGCCGGATCTCCTTGCGGATGGAACCCGAATAGGCGATAAACCTGGACTAGAGACTTGTGTGGTTAGTCAGGTCGTGGCCGACTCCCTCGCCAGGCTTCCGCTTGAAGGTTGCCGAGGTACACGACGTGTACATGGTGGTAAGTGGCGAGAGCGTGTGTGACGAAGTACACCCCTGCAGGGTTAATATGATCTATTCGAATAGCCGTGTCCGCGGTAAAGGACTTTTGGGTTGCCTGTACAGTTCATAGACAAGTGGAAGTGGATACTCTAAAATGCGCAAGATAAGCGTGAGTGCTATGGATGGCGTTCTCGTAGGGAGACGGGAGCGGATCCATAGTGGTGTATTGATATGGTGAATATGTGGACTCGTGTGCGCCACCTCAAAAGAGTTACTTGCAGTCGTAGCTCAGGATAGCCACCGAGTCAAAGCTGGCTTGCTGCAGTTAAACTCCACCACCCTCTTTGTTGATACCGATGCATATGTAGCTAGTTCTGATGTAAGTCTTGCTGGGTACATTCGTACTCACGTTTGCCTATTTTATGTTTTGCAGAGAGACGTCAGTCTCGCTAGTAGTTCCGTGTGGACTTCGACGTTTAGCTTGTTACCTCAGCTACGATCTTGTGCCCTCGGCAGGATCTGGTAGATAGTCAGGCTTCTCAGCCTTTTTCATTTGTAGATGTCTGTACTCAGACATGTTAAGCTTCCGCATGTGCTTTGACTTGTATGCTCTGAATGTTGGGTCATGAGACCCATGTTTGTAATATCTGGCTCTTCGGAGCCTAATGAATAAATACTCTGAGTCGTAGAGTCTTGTTGTGATGCCATGTTGTATTTGCACATATCGAGCATATTGTGTGTATGATTGAAATGCTTGGTATGTGTGGGATCCGACAATCTAGTTGTCTATCCTTAGCAGCCTCTCTTATGGGGAAATGTAGTCTAGTGCCTCCTTGAGCCATAGTAGTCCGCTACAGCCCGGTTCACCGGAGTCCTGCTAGCCCAGCACTACTGCTCTGGACACTTGACTGGCCGGCATGTGTTTCATATCGTTCCTGTGTCTGTCCCTTCGGGGAAATGTCACGCGGTGACATCCGGAGTCCTGCTAGCCTGCTACAGCCCGGGTTCCCGGAGTCCTGTTAGCCCAGTGCTACAGCCCGGATTCGCACGCTGCTGACCGACACGTTCGATGTTGATTCATGTATGCCTGTCCCCATACGTTAGTGCCGCTTTGGGTTCACGACTAGCCATGTCGGCCCGGGTTCTCTGTCATATGGATGCTAGCGACACTGTCATATACGTGAGCCAAAAGGCGCAAACGGTCCCGGGCCATGGTAAGGCGACACCCGTGGGAGTACCGTGCGTGAGGCCGCAAAGTGATATGAGGTGTTACAGGCTAGATCGGTGTGACTTGGAATCGGGGTCCCGACAGCTTTGGTATCAGAGCCTGACTGCCTGTAGGTTTACGAAGCCAAACTGGTCGAAGTTGAGTCTAGAAATGCTTTAGTTATATAAGGGAATTGATTGTGGAAGGGAACGTAAGGCTCTTTTACTCCTTTACCTTACAGCCTTCTGATCTGAGTCATCCTCTTCTCTTCTACGGGGATTAAGAACTAGGCTTCTCATCTTTCTATCAGGATCACGTGTTACTAATACATAGAATCTTAGGATTGATGGATTCAAGCCTCAGTTCAGTTTCTACTACTTCCATGTGTTGACAGTTCATCCCAGAACCTTGATATGATGTTGTTAAGTGACTATGCAAATCCTTGTGAATGTCTCAAATTCTTTGAGCATTTACAGCCGTTATGCTGTCCGAGTCATCCCAGGTTCCTAAATAGTCTGATGCATTTGCAAATCCCTTATTCCCGTTCTCGAGGTTCCTTTGGGCCAGATTAACCACACTAATCGGTCTGTTGAGGTACTCCATTGCCTCGGCATATATGTTGGAGCTATTATTATGACCCTAGGTGTCTTAGAGGACCACTTAGTAATCTAGCAATGCTTGCATCCCCAGTGTGATGATTCTGGCCACTATTCTTGAAAGCATCCCGTGATGCCATTTAGATAGTAGGCATTCTATTTTTGGGTTCTTGAACCCAAGATTCACTCTACTTAACTCGTGTAGCTAGTGTTTGCTAGTTCCCTTAGGATATTAGTAACCTTTGCGATAGTCCTCGAGGTCCGTGGTATATCCTTCTTCCAAATACCATGAACTGCTTACGGCAGAAGTTCTTGAACCAAAAGATCACAATAAGAGTGCTCTTGATGAGTCCTCCATTCTGAATTGTGAATCTTCCAGTCCTACCTTTCTGCATGGATTATCTGGAAGAAATATGTTGAACTTGTTTGACATACTAAATTTATGCATCCGCAACTCAGAAAACCATATGTTCCTTTGAGTTGTCTCTCTTTAGTTGTATTCCGACCTCTGTCTATCAATTGATAGTCAGGAGTAATTGTGCATCCGTGTTATCGATGCTTATTATTCTTGTGGTCCGTCAAGCTGTTCTATTTCAGAATGACTAGGAGAAACAAACTCCAGTACCTCGTCCATCTCTGGGATTGGGTCAAAGTAGTTGTATTCCGCAGATCAAAACGCCAAACCAGCTTTTGATTCTGTTCTACCTTGGAGTATTACCATCTTTATGTCAAGAGTGTCATGAGAATTGCACCACCTCTTATGAATTCTTGACGCAGTGATACTTCTCGCCATCATTATTCATTCCTCGGTCCCGCGTTGTCACAACCGGAATACCGACAAGTGAACCGTGATGTGTGGAATCAATACTCTGAGCAACTTGTTGCTTGGTAGTTAATGGCAATACTCTCATTCTTAGCGTGCTGGTTATTGAATCATCACCCTAAGATTGATCATGCTACCTAGTCCTTATTTTTGGTGCACTCTTCAATCAATGAGTTAGGATTTTGTCAAACCCTTGCTCGGTTGATCATATCGTCTTGCCCTGAAAGGCAAGATTGTTCTCGAGCTTAGTGACATATCGGTGGTACGTGATTTTCCGAATATCTTCTCGGAAGTATCACCAGGTTGTCACCTGACCGCTATGTTAAGCTCGTGATCAAATGGTTTTCCTATAAACCACTCTTTCTCCAAGGATCTGTGTTGGATACCTTGAGCTAGTTGGTTAAGCTAAACAACAACTTGGAGAGTTGGAAGATAAAAGCTTGCCTGACTTAGTTCTTTCCAAAGGATATCTCTTGTGTGTGTTTGTTGTAGAAAGATGATTTCTTCAACGATTGGTCCTCGTGATCAATTAATGGACCTATCCTCTTAACCAAACTTTGATTTGAGTATGGGCTATTACCAAATCAAACCAGAACCAACGATGTTCGTAATGTTGTCTTACTCGTGGTTGATTCCTCGAGCATACACCATTACATCTTTGGTCTGACCAATGCTATCATCATGTTCACATGGTAGTGGAAGTCCAGTGATATGGAAATTCCGATGAGTTGTTGTTGAGCCCATCAGCAGCATTTTGTCTCCCCCATGATTCATGTTGAACATCAACCTAGTGTTGAAAACTTTGTAACCATTGCCTTCATGTTGTTCATGAGGTATATGTTTGGTGCAAGAAGTGGCTTTCGCCAAGTTCACGTGCATTAGGTGCAAGTTGCCGTCGTGAATTCGAGAAAGTTAGTTTTGCTTTCCTCTGGAATCATCCCAAGTCAGTCATGCACATGCGAAGTATACCATGGCTTGAGAGATTAGCTACCTCCATCCCATCGGTATTTCCTAGCACACCAAGCCACTGATTGATTTGTTCAAAGAAAAGAAGTTCATGCGCTACTCTTGAAGGGCCCGGACGGACATGCACAAGACTTCGCTATCTTAATGATGGTTCCCAACCAGAGCTCGGCAGTGTTTTCTTGTAAGACTACTATGTGGTCATGTTTGTCTGGGACAGCGTGTTCACATGTTGTAGCAGAACCAGCTCATGTTTTGGAGCTTGCTATCGTAGTTCATCCCCTGAGAATCTCGCAACGTCATCTCGTCAGTTGGTGTTGCAAACCTTCATTTTTCTTCCTAGACTCGATGAGTCTGGAATATCCTACCACCAACCAGATCTAAATCTCGGGCAGATGTGATGGTTGGAACGTTTCCCAAGAGCTATAATATTGGTCTCTCGGTAACCGGTAGAGTGGATGTCGTGGCCAACACACCCAACCGGAAGACCTATTATTATAGTATCTTGATTGAGGAAGTTGGCCACCTCTCCATAAGGATGTCATAAGATTCTACTTCCGTAGATATTCCTTATGGACTCTTGTGCTCCCGAAGTCCGACCTTTTACTTGATGTTCTACGTACCAAACCATTTTAATAAATGGGTTGCACTAGCACATCAAGGAGAACATTATAAGCGGAGTGCTAAATGTCTCTCGGTCGATCATCCAGATTCTGTTTCCTTAGCTTTGCTAAGGAAAAATCTGAGAAAGTGTTATCCTCCTTTGCACCTGCATCCTCCATCACCATTCATCATGGTAGTATGATGTGTTGCCAGGATCCTCGGCACGGATGTTGGTAAAACCTTGATGAATATGGAAATGCTCAAGTTCTTGAAAGCACGCTCAGTCACTAGGTTATGTCCTTGGTATCAACTGGAATGCGCCTTCCATTTGCCGAGTTGTTCTATAACCATAGTTTCCTTTCCAAATTGAGTGTGCCATTCTTTTGAATTCTTTCAAACGATCATTTGTAAATTGCCTTACGCTGGTATAAAGAGTTTCAATGATCTTTGTATCAAAAGTAATTCTTTTTGCCACTTAAGGGAAGAATTCTACGAGTCACCTTTCCTAAGGTGCCCCGTTATGGAGTCATGGCAATTAACTCCTCGCTGCTTTGGAACCCATGCACCATATTATCTAAGCATGGGATTGTAGCCCACCAAATCAAACCTCATCGTTTGTTCTCCCATCCCTCTCGATGTGTTTTGTGTCTCAACTCGAGATGTTTCAACATCTCATTCCACAAGTTGATCTTGTGTAGCTCGATCTTCGAGAAGATCAATCCTGTAGAGTTTCCCTCTCTTCCGTCATCATAGTTGGATGAAGCTCTCGAAAGAAAAGATGTCAAGATCAAGATGATGCAATGAATTAACACCTTCGAGAAGAACAATTGGATCGTGAAGATTATGTTAGTTTGCGTTCCCCTTTCACCTTACCCTACGCTTGAATCTCGGGACGAGATTCTTGTTTTAGTGGGGGTGAGTTGTCATGTCCCTAGCCTTGCTATGCACTTGGACTAGCTTGGTTGCTGCATCATGTCTAAATTTCATTTAAAGTTGAATTGGGGATTGTTAAACCCTAGCACCAAATGAATTCAACTAGGTTCAAAATAAAAATATTTTCAATGAACCCTAAATGCCTTTCAAAAATGTTCATTATTTATGGAAAAAGGTTAAAACCATTACCAGAGGTCATGCACATTTTTCCAAGCCATTTATGGTCTTTGAATTAATCCATATTGTATTTGAATTGGGGCATTTAAATACTATCAATATTTTCTAATGCTCCAACAATTCTAAAAATAGTTAAGGGCCTCTGTAATAATTCATTTAAATGCTCACAATTATTTTCAGGATTTATTAAGATGATTTGGGCTATAAACTAAATCAAAACAAAATAACAGAAATGGGAAAACAGAAACTAAAATAGAAAGAAAGAGGGACAGAGAATCTTCCTGCACAGCCCACCACTGTAGCAGCCTACTGGCCGAAGCCAGCCCAGCCCACCAGGGGCAGCACTGTCTTCATCCTCCTGCCAGGAGGAGAAGCAGCTGCGTGCCCGGTGCGCAGACGAACCACGCCGGCTCCTCCCTGCCTGCGTGCCCCTCGACCACCTGGTCGCCTCCACGCGTACCACGCCGCCTCCTCGACCCTCTCTCACTCTCCCTCAAGCTCATCCCCTCCTCTGGCTCGCTCTCTCACGCCCGCCGAGCACACCCGAGACCGCCGCTCGCCGCTGCCGCGGCCATCGTGCACCCTCGCCCCTCCGCCGAGTCCAGAAGCACCGCAGAAACCTCCTCGTCCTCCCAATCAAGCTACGGGACGCCGGGAGGCCCTGCTTCATCGTCATCACGGTCATCTTCAACCTCGGGCACCCGAGCCCCTCGCCGTCGATTCGCGCCGTCAAGGACGTCCCCGAGGCCACTGACCTATTGCACCGCCTCCCTGTGAGCTCCTGCTCCCAACCCCTCTCTCCCCGCTGTCGAATCCCTCCTCTAGTCCCCCTGGCCACCGCGGCCAAAGCTCCCGCCGCCGTGCCTCTCGCCGTCGTCGTTGCAGGTCACCGAACTCACGTCCGAGCACGACCTCGAGCTCATGGATCTCCCAGGAGCCCGCCCAGCCCCTCAAATCGCTCGCTCGCCAAGCATAGCCCCGCGCCCGTGCTGGCCCGAACTCCGGCCACCGCCGCGAGCTTGCCTCCGGTGAGCTCGGGCCACCTCAGCCCCTGCCATTTGCACAGATGGATGCGGGCGAGTCCCAGCTCCGCGTAGATGCCCTCATCCGCCCCTTTGGTCGCCGGAGATGCAAACCCGAACGTCTCCGCCGTCTCTGGCTTCGCCGGCGATGAGCCGCGGGTCAACTCCGGTGGGTTGACCCCGGTGGACCGGGGTTTGACTGGCCTGAGCCTATGACAGGTGGGCCCATGCCCCTGTTTGTTTAGCATTAGCATTTAATTAGTGTTAACTAATTTAGTTAGTTAGATGTGACACTGACATGCAGGCCCCACGTGTCAGGTTTGACCTGGACCGCCCCAGTTGACTTGTGATGTCACACTGACATCATGCTGACGCAATAACTCCTTTTCTGGATTTATTCTTATTCAGGAAATTCTAGAAAATAGTGCAAACTTCTAAAATTCATAGAAATTCAACCGTAGCTCCAAATCAAACAAGTTATATATGAAAAATGATTAGAAAAATCCAATCTATCTATCTGTACCATTTTCATGCATGTTAGAACAACTTATGGCTGCTGTTTAGGCCAAATCATATAAATGGCATTTAAACCCTCACATATGGAGTTTGAATTGAACCTAGGGTTCAAACCAACTCCATTTAACATGTTGCTAGCTGCATTAGCTCAATTCACAGCATATTGCCATGTCACATTCATGCATCATATTGTTGCATTGCATTGATTGTGTTTCCTCTCTGTTGCCGGTATTTGTCCCCTCTCGGTAGACGATGTTCCGGCGTTGTGATCGTTGACACTAATGAAGACTCAATGCTATCTTCAGAAGTGCCAGGCAAGCAAACCCCCTTGCTCATTCCGATACAATCCCACTCTCTCGCTCCTGCTCTCTTTTACTGCATTAGGACAACAACGATTCATCTGTTAATTGCTGCGGTAGCTGAACCCCTTTATCCTCTGCATGACCTGTCATTGCCACAGTAAACAGATGTAACCCACTAGCATGAGTAGGAGTTGTTTGAGCCCTGATGTGCCTACTCATTCATGCTTGTTTGTCATGCCTGCTATTGCTTAGAGTTGGGCTAGGTCTGATTCATCGGGAATGAATTGGAAAGTGGTGAACATGTCCTACTGTGTGAGAGCTAAGGGTGTGAACACGATTTGGTAAAGGTAGCGGTGAGAGGCCATGTAGGAGTACATGGTGGGTTGTCTCATTGAAACCGTCCTCAGGAACTGAGTTTTGTGTTTGTGATCCATGAACAGTTACTACCACACATTGGGTTCCGGTAACTCGACCCCTCTCGGCTTATTAACCGCCTCGATCTCTGTCCAGGAGTTGCAACTAGTTTCTGGTGTTTGTAGGTTGTGTTAGTAGTCTACCAAGTGGTACTCGGTACAGGTGGGCTTGGGACAGACTAGGCACCGTGGCACGGTGTACCAAGCGTAGATCCATCTGTCGAGGTGGGCTTGGGAACCCTGTTCACATTGTTTGGGGCCATGAGCGACACCCCGGCCGGATCTCCTTGTGGATGGAACCCGAATAGGCGATAAACCTGGACTAGAGACTTGTGTGGTTAGTCAGGTCGTGGCCGACTCCCTCGCCAGGCTTCCGCTTGAAGGTTGCCGAGGTACACGACGTGTACATGGTGGTAAGTGGCGAGAGCGTGTGTGACGAAGTACACCCCTGCAGGGTTAATATGATCTATTCGAATAGCCGTGTCCGCGGTAAAGGACTTTTGGGTTGCCTGTACAGTTCATAGACAAGTGGAAGTGGATACTCTAAAATGCGCAAGATAAGCGTGAGTGCTATGGATGGCGTTCTCGTAGGGAGACGGGAGCGGATCCATAGTGGTGTATTGATATGGTGAATATGTGGACTCGTGTGCGCCACCTCAAAAGAGTTACTTGCAGTCGTAGCTCAGGATAGCCACCGAGTCAAAGCTGGCTTGCTGCAGTTAAACTCCACCACCCTCTTTGTTGATACCGATGCATGTGTAGCTAGTTATGATGTAAGTCTTGCTGGGTACATTTGTACTCACGTTTGCCTATTTTATGTTTTGCAGAGAGACGTCAGTCTCGCTAGTAGTTCCGTGTGGACTTCGACGTTTAGCTTGTTACCTCAGCTACGATCTTGTGCCCTCGGCAGGATCTGGTAGATAGTCAGGCTTCGCAGCCTTTTTCTTTTGTAGATGTCTGTACTCAGACATGTTAAGCTTCCGCATGTGCTTTGACTTGTATGCTCTGAATGTTGGGTCATGAGACCCATGTTTGTAATATCTGGCTCTTCGGAGCCTAATGAATAAATACTCTGAGTCGTAGAGTCTTGTTGTGATGCCTTGTTGTACTTGCACATATCGAGCATATTGTGTGTATGATTGAAATGCTTGGTATGTGTGGGATCCGACAATCTAGTTGTCTATCCTTAGCAGCCTCTCTTATGGGGAAATGTAGTCTAGTGCCTCCTTGAGCCATAGTAGTCCGCTACAGCCCGGTTCACCGGAGTCCTGCTAGCCCAGCACTACTGCTCTGGACACTTGACTGGCCGGCATGTGTTTCATATCGTTCCTGTGTCTGTCCCTTCGGGGAAATGTCACGCGGTGACATCCGGAGTCCTGTTAGCCCAGTGCTACAGCCCGGATTCGCACGGTGCTGACCGACACGTTCGATGTTGATTCATGTATGCCTGTCCCCATACGTTAGTGCCGTTTTGGGTTCACGACTAGCCATGTCGGCCCGGGTTCTCTGTCATATGGATGCTAGCGACACTTTCATATACGTGAGCCAAAAGGCGCAAACGGTCCTGGGCCATGGTAAGGCGACACCCATGGGAATACCGTGCGTGAGGCCGCAAAGTGATATGAGGTGTTACCGGCTAGATCGATGTGACTTGGAATCGGGGTCCCGACAACGTACTTCACGGCGACGCGCCGGTTGCCGTTGGCGATGCTGACAGCTGTGGAGTAGTCGATGAGCCAATCTTCCGGCTTCACCGAGCCGTTGTACTTGGGCGTGTCTCTGGGGAGCGAGAACCCTTTGGGGAAGGGCTCGTCGCGGATGCGGGGGCCAAAGCATGGCGGGCCGACATCGTCTTCTTCTTCTAGCGCCAAGGATCAAGAAAGGCGGTCGATCCTGTGGCGGGCGTCGTTTTCGCCGACTCCTTCTCGGCGGCCGAGTCGGTCGCCAAGAGTCGGATGGGTGACAGGCGGTGGAGTGAGGTGTCTTTCTCTTCGAGGCAGGGGAGGAGGCAGGTTTCCCTGGTGCTCTACAGCTCGAGGGCGGCCATCCGCGTCGCGCTCAATGGTAATGCGAGTCCGGCTGCGGCTGGCAGCCGGCTCCTTGTCTTTCTTCTGGCGCGCGCCGCTCGCAGTCGGCGAGCGGGACGTCGCGGCGTGCTCCCGGCGTGGGGGATGGCTATCAGCTCGGGCGCCGGCTTTGTGCTGTTCTGCAGCCGCGTCGATCAGCTGCTGGATCCGTCTTGTCATGTAGGGGAGCTTGTCGGCTCCCAGCCCATTGAGCTCCTCTGCAGCCGCCTGAGCGGCTTGCAGATTCTCGAGCGGGGTGGCGTAGACGGGGCGATCTGCGCCCAGCATGCTGGCAACGGCTGCGCCGCACTTCTGGACGAAGCCGGCTCGGCTCGGGCCGCTAGGCGGCGGCGTCCCGAAGGCGGCGCGGTCAACTTCGCGCTGGTGGGCCTCGGCGAGGCGTCTCATCGAGGCTATCTTCTTGCCTTCCGCTATGAGGGCAAGGCGGCGTGCTTCCAGGGTCTCGGCGTCGGCGTCGGCCGGGATGGGGACGGAGAGGTCATGCATCGCCGCTTGCTGAGCGTCGCGGGCGTTCTCGCCCGAGTTGGAGACGTGGCTGATGACCAGCACTTCGGTGACAGCGCTGCTGCCGCTGTCAGCTCGAGGGAGGGGGTCGTCGAAGACCACCACGTCGGAGGGGTAGGCGTCGAGCGACGCGGTGTCGGAGTCGATGAGCATCGGGTCGGTGGAGCCGACCGACTCCATGTCCGCAGCAGGCTCGCTGGAGACGTGAAGTTGGTCGAGGAGGCTGACGAGGCGGCTCTCGGGGTAGTCGGTGCCTGCGTCGGACGCAGGCTCGTCAGAGACGCGAGTCTCGCCGAGCAGATCGGCGAGGCGGCTCGCTGCGCAGGCGTCGTCGACGCCTTGCAGCGCGTCGAGGCAAACGCCATCGCGCGCAGCAGGCTGGCTGCGCTCGCGGGGGAGGAAGAGGGTTCCCGTCCAGAACAGGTCTCCGGACGACGGTGCACCTGGCCCCACGGTGGGCGCCAAATGTCGGGTGGTTGGTGCGACATATGCCAAGGGATGGCTTATCATTGTGGGAGCCAATAAAACGTCGCCGGTGCCCGGAAACTGGATGAGGCGAAGACATGCACGCCGGCGAATCTTACCCAGGTTCGGGGCTCTCCGAGGAGATAACACCCCTAGTCCTGCTCTGCGGGGTCTCCGCATGATCACTAGATCGATAAAGGGTAGCTACAATCGCTCCTAGAGCTGTTGAGAACAAGGGAGAAGAAGAACAAGGCTAGCTCTTGCTTCTCTCTATCTATGGTGTGTGTGCTATGCGTGGGTGTTAACCTAGAAGCCCACCCTTTGCATGGGTGCTCCGGGGGGTTTATATAGGCCTACCCCCCGGGGGTACAATGGTAATCCGACTGGGAACTGGTCCCAGCCGTCAGTGTCTACGCTCGCCGGCTTCTCCGCCGGCTGCTGGGCCCCGCCGGCTGGTGGGTCCCGCCGGCTGCCGGCTACTTGGTCGACAGGCCGGCCCTACCGCCTAGGGTCTTGTCGGCGGCTGCTTACTGTAGCCGCGCCTCTGATGATGAGGGCTTTGTCGAGGTAAGCGTGGCTACAGTGATCCGCCTCGGGGGCTATCACTGTAGCCTCACCTCGTCTTGTCTCCTTAATGGGGCTCCTGCTTCGAGGAAGGGAGTAGCCGGCTTCTGGAGGCCGGCTATACTCTTGGCCGACTAGGAAAAGCCGGGCCCCCTTCGCGCCTCTCTCTGGCTGAAGGGGCCCGCAGTCCTCAGGCCGTACAGGAGTGGGTCGTGGATGACGTCGAGGCTAGCGTGGCTACAGTGCCGAGCCACACGGGAGACGTCCCTCCCGTACGGCCTCCTGTAGCCATGCCCGCCTCGGGCTTCGGGGGTCGTGGGCCGCACTGTGGCCACACCCCGTCACGTCGCCGTTATGTAGGAGTGGTTGTGGTCTTGGCCGGCTCCTAGGAGTCGGCGTCCTTCTTGGCCGGCTTCTTGGAGTCGGTGAGGCTGGGTCGCCTTCCGGGAGTCGGCTTTAGTGGTAGCCGGCCGGGGAAGGCGGCCCAAATGCTTGGAGTGCTTGAAGGCCCAAAGGCCTGATAAATTTTCCGAAGAAGCCAGGGATAGTCGGTTAGGCTACCCGTGGCCATTTACTCCGACACCAATTGTATGACTTGATAACGTTCACGCCCTCCACCATTTTGTAATAACGATAAGGAACAAACTTGGTGGATTGTGGCGCTAAGACTGTAGCCATAAGAACCAGTATGGCCCTTCTCACAAAATCATCATCATATGACTGACTATCAACAATATTTTTTATCAAGTCATTGATGAGGATTAGGCCTGTTCTTTTGTCTAGAAACCGATTCGAAACAATTTTTTTGGCATCTAGTTGTACTGTTGCTATCATGCTATTGACATCATCACCCTTGTTACGTAGCCCAAATATGTCATAAACATCTTCATTAAGCACACTGATGCCGTAAATCGCTTTTTACTACTATCATACGCTGTAATCATAAATTCCAATAAATTTTTCCTCATTTTCACTGAAGGAATTCTCAACATGCTGTCCAAATTTGTGCCACGTAGCATCATGCGCTGTCTGGGTGTGAATTTTCGCACCACTTCTCAACCGAGCAGTACACATCTCCGAATTCTTGCATTCTAAATAAGATGAAAGTTATCTAACTAATTACGAGATTCAAAAAACATTACATATGGTTTAATACCATACCTTCCGGCGCCTCGAGGTGCACCGGCAGCTCCCGTTGGCTAACACCACCCGGTGTGGGTTAGTCGTGGCAGCCGCGCGCCCTCTGCCCACACCACCGCGGTGGCCGACGGCCCGCCCTAGGGTTCTGGGTGCGGGCGACTTTGACGAGACGGCCCGGCCGGGCCGAGATCCAAGTCGTGTGCGTAGATGTCGGAGTGTATGGCCGTCGTGAGGGCGGCAGGGAAGGGAGTTGGGACGGCCACGACGGTGCGACCGTCGGATCAGGGTGAGGTCGTGCGTGGAGGCGGCGGGGTTAGGCGGTCCTGGGGCACGGTAATGGCGGCGTGGTTTCCATGCCATGCACGCACGTACGGCGTCATAGACGTGGTCACGCAATAGTGGGCCCCTTGGCCCGTCCCGTAAAACTACCACCGGCTGGCCCATGACGCATTTATTGAAAACATGCATTGTACTTTAACATTTCTAGTTTAATACCACATCGCTAAGCCGGCGCCCCGTTGACTCCTTTATATAATTTTCTTTTGCTCCATGAACAAACATCTGAGTTTGTGGGACTCTATTTGGAGGATATGCAGGATCGATGTGAGTCTTCACCTGCTCAGAGCTTGTGAAGGTTCACATGGATCATGCATATTCTTCAAAAAGAGAGCCATTATCTCCGATGTTTTTTAACGACGGAAAATATTAATGCATTTTGTTATCTAATTCAACCATTCAAATTTTTTGCACACACACTCATCACCAGGACCATCATGCGTGCAAGTTTTCATAATTTTCCGACACCGTATGAATTTCTTATGGTTTTCTTCGTGAAACGCACCGAAAACACTGACCGGGCGTGACGCAACGTGCGTTTGGTGTCCGAATTCGTTTAAATCTTGCGTGGGGCCCTAAGATGGGCATGCACACTGCCTCCCAAAATTGGGTGACGTTTCATGCATGACACCTTGTACCACCCATGCAACCGGCACTGACCGGATATGAAGGAGGTTAGCTCCGTACTGCGTTTTC